>NC_043995.1:12907500-13190000 GCF_902150065.1 Myripristis murdjan | reverse complement strand
GTTGGGTCTCCCTTCTGAATAAAGGAATTTACATTTTCACACTCAAGAGTGCCTCGGGATCTCCCTCCGTGACTGCAGCAAACTTTACAGCTTGACAGTCAGTTCTCTTCTATACCGTACTACCCCTAATTTTTACTTTTTTTGTCATAACAAATTGATACATTGTTGATTTTATGATTGTCATCCATAGTAAAGTGCTTTATAAACATGGTCATGCCAATAGACCCTTTTCACAGCAGCCATTTTGACAGGATATAGCAGAGTAAACCCAGGTGTTACAACTGACATTAATTTAGATTCTGCTCCATCCAGGTCTAACAGAGCCAGGCTCCTGCTGTTGTTCATGCTGACTCACTGGAAAGACTCTGCTACACTGAAACAGAGCAGAACCTTAATTAATGTCATTAGTAAACCTCTGTTTACCTGCTATTTCATGTAAAAGTGGCTCCTGTGAGAAAGGTCTATACAGCCTCCTTGAACTGAATTGAAGAAAATTGAATTGAACTGAACTGAATTGCTGTTGTAGTTAGACGTAGTAGCTGTAGTTGTAGTAATAGTATGAGTATAATGATATAAATACCACTATTATAATAAAGACATTACTTGTTTACACTACAAACTAAAAAGGCTGTAACCCGCTGTCCCCAAACTGTCCCCTTTTTAAACTTGCAGCTCAATCTTCTTCTCCCTGGAATAAGAGTCCTCTCTCTTTTGTAACACAGAGTTATGTAACAGGCCAAATCCTCTCCATTCATTCAGATGCATTACGCACACTAAAAGGGCAGCGGCAGTAGTGCGGAGCAGGAAGGAACCCTGCAGTGGAATATACACACACACACACACACAAACACAAAGTACACTCAGGTGCACACACACACGCGCACACACACACACACACACACACACACTACCTCTCATGGGAAATTTTCCAACTCGCAGCTGAGCTCTAAAATGGCCCTGAGGAAAAACACTGCCAAAATAACTCCTGAACTTAATCTTGACGAATAAGCTGAAGAATAAAAACCAGAAACTCTGCACAGAGGCAAAACATTTGGAGTGGACCTGAAATGTGCGACTTGAAAAGGAAAATAAATAGGGCATCCGTGATGAAAGAGACATATTACCAGCTCATACTCGTCTTCCCAAAGTTGCAATTCAGGCTTTCCCTCCAAGTACAAAGCAGTGGGCATATTACAGTATAACAGTGGAAAAAATTGACATGTACTTGTAGCCTTTATCCTGCAATATCTCTAACTCAAACATAACAGCAATATCTCCTGATGATAAATACTGAGTCATACACAGAGAAACGATTTGTGGATGAAAAAAAGGCTCCCATTCACACAAATTATGGCATACATGTCCCTTGCTGACTCCAGATTATTGGGGAAAAGGAATGGAGATTGACAGTGTAACAACAGCAAATGGCACAGCAGCGCCAAACTCAAAGAAACGTTAATCCTTCATGGTATGCAGACAGGATGAAAACATATTACATCACAGACAGACCCTGCTAAGCACAGGGCCTGGCTGAGGTGCTGCGTGAAGGCATGTTAGGTGTGGGAACCTGAGCCCAGTGATTTTGGCAGGATAAGAATCAGCATGTTTCTAATACTGTCATCTCTGTCTGACATGCAGTACACACTGTGGCCTACTTTAACTTGCCACCAGGGTGTGACAGCCTCGTCTGTCATCTACAGGCCGCACGGCTGTCTCTGTGAACTAGGACATTACAGACAAGGTGCTGGCATGCTGATTTGGCAGTTATCTATGCTAAAGGTTCAGCTGAAGTGTTTTTAGAAGGCCAGTGCAAATATGAACAGGGTTGCATGGAGTTTTCAATAGCTTTTCATGCCAAAAAAGTAAAAAGCAGGGTGTCGCCAAATTCAACATCAAGTCAGATATCTAGGTCCTGATGAAAATAATGCAAAAAGCCGCTCTAGATGTCTGAAGTCTCATTTTGGTGCTATATTTACACTGCCTTTCAGTGTTATCAATGGTGTTCATCACTATTCACCACTAAGGATGAAAATGCTATGATGCCTCTCTGCATTTACAACTGAACAATGGGTGTTGTATCTTCTGTTCATCTGCACGGCGGTGACGTCCCCTGCATTCGTTTTCTTTGATGCATCCACAGTTATTTCCACGGCTGCCTCTCGCTGTCATCTGACTGTGTTTGCTCTGTCACACAGTCAGCATGGCTGTCTGGCTGCTGGCTTCACTTCTCTGTTGACATGCCTGTTACATGCTACCATCTAGGCCTTCCTCAGAGGAACGACAAGCTGTGACTAAAAACAGGCGAGATGACGCAGCGAGACAGGAGCTGGTGTAAATAACTCACATGCATGCCGTGGAATATGGAGGAAGAGATTCACTGTTTTGTTCTGCTGTCATCTTCATTTCAACTTTTTCATACACAAAAGGCCAGAGAAAAACTGATTTTGTAACACCTAATATTCACACAGAGACTATTTTATTTTTGTTGCATAAACCATAGGGCCACTCTATTTTCTACACAATGAGTCACAGCCTTTACAGTAAATACCATTTTTCCTACTCTTTAGCCTTGGTTAGCAGAAACAGTATCACCTTTTAAATAGCTTCTTGACACATAATTTTCATCCAATTATTTTTACTATGTATGTTTTATTCCTAGCTTTATCTTCCTGTCTTACACTGTTTATATTTGCTTTGATTTATTTTGAGTATGACTATGTAAAACTCACAATGGAAAATTACAGAAATTATGGTAACTTTACTGGGGCCTTCAATTTCAATATAGCAATTTTAACATATTAGAGCATATAATCATACATGGTATAGGTGGGGAAATTACGTAAATGAGTAAAAAATGAATAGAGTCTATAGCTTCATATTCATATCTTTAACATTGTCAGATGAATGTTTTGCTTTCACCATAGGCAGCAACAGCTACACAAACCCTAGTAAATATTGCCAGTGATACCCACAGCAGGTGAGACATAAGTTGATTACTGGGGCATAAGGAGCATGTAAGGTCACAGTGCTAAATCTCCTGAAGTGCCTTAGCACGACCTTCCTCCACATGTTTACAGCAGAGAGCCTGTCTAATGTATTAATCTAGTTTATTCCCTGTGAAGGTCAGCTATCCTTCTGTAAACTCACATTCCCTGTGCAGCAGGTTGAAAAATTAGATTATGAAGCACAAGTTTATACTTTCACTGTGGCTAATAAGCCATTTTATCAATACCTTTATTGTGTCACTGAGAAAAGCGCCAGTATCATGGCTTACACTGCAATGAGTGCATCTCAAATGAGAGCCAGAGACATGATGACGATGATCAGGACCCACCTCTTTGGCACTCTTGATCTTTTCCAGGAAAGTGTGTAGCTCCCTGGTTTCTGTATACAGAGCCCGGCACACTGCTTGGTAGTGACTAGGAGCATCTGACAGGCTTGGTAGGTGGCTCGTACAGAGCTGCAAAGGAGAGAGAGAAGTAGGGAGAAAAAGATGTCAGTAGACAGTTTGTGAGGCAGCATTTTCTACACAACATATCAGAAGTGCCATGCCATGTGTTCCCTGTCTTTTTTTCAAACAGAAAATAGTCCAATGTCCCCTAAATCCCATATTCCCTCAAAGACATAGTTTGATGTTCACTAAATAACAAATTCAGTGGTCATGGTGAAGTTCAACTTCCAAAGTTGGCATTAGCATTAGCATGTACAGCATGTGCCACATACATAACATTAGGCAACATTATGCAACATCAGCAACACACACAGCCCTACATAAAAAGAAGAATAATGTCTATAATGTCTGGTATATTAACAAGGAGAGAAAAGCCTGATGGGTTGATGGATTACTTTTGTTTGTCCTTGCATTTCTGTTGTCACCCTAATACCATGTGTGAGTAATTAGAAATCAGGATAGATAGATAGATAGATAGATAGATAGATAGATAGATGATTAAGCAGACAGACTAGTGAATGGATAAGTGGACATCCTGACTGACAGTGCAGTTATAAAAAGCTGCAAGATGATGGCATGAGGTGCTGAAGATTAATCACTTCTAGGTGCAGCCAAAGAATTTCAAAAATATTATTCCTGTGAAAGTGCTGCAGTGGTTTCTTTTTGTCATTAAAAAAATGCATCATCATCATTTTACTTGAAAAGTTACTTGCACGAAAGCAACAACAGTATTTTTCTCAGGTATATACTGTATATTTGGTGTTATCTGCATCCAGTCACTTGTCGTCTGAGCCTCCATGACAGCACCAGCTGCTGCTGAAGGGTGAATGGTGACATAATTGCAGAGCATTTACAACAGAGCTCAGGGGTATTGCTCACAAGTAAAACAACAGACATTTGTCAACAACTGTATCAACTGTTGCACTCAATCCACAGTGCCAGGATGCCTGAGGATGGCCACTGGAGGGGCCTGGACAGCCCTGCTGCTGTGTACACACACACACACACACACACACAGACACACACACACACACACACACACACAGGGGTGACAGAAAGCACTCTTGTCTCCCTCAGATGAACACAGTCCTCCCTGGCACCCTCTTGACATCCAGTTGTCCAGACTCAGCATTCCAATTAAAGCAAATTTCCCTAAACCCAGAAAATAGCCGACAACCCTCTCTCAATAAGCTTCATCTTACCTCCGTTTTACCAATTTCAACAATAAGAGAATGTTTCTCTCTGAAAAATATCATGTGTCGAAGATGAAAGACAAGCCTGTGAGGAGTTATGGGGATTGTTTCAGGACTCGGTTATTTTTACACAAACATAAAAATGCATCGTTTAATTGAATAACTCAGACACAAAATTCTTCACGGCAAATCAAATAGAAATGAATACAGAGGAACAAAGGCAAATGAGAGCGACGGGCACAGAGAGAAAGGCTACCCCGTCGAACAGAATACAGTGTCATCTACAGTGTGTCAGCTAGAGGTACAACCGCAGGAGAGGAACATCTAGTAAATACAAAGAGCAAAAGATGGAGAGGAGAGAAAAACATAGACAGCGGTCTAAACAGACAGCTAACTTTAGCCATCAGGCCGGCTGGACTGCCACACCGCTCAGAGGTGTCTCGTTGGAGAGCTGATTCTGTCCCCCAAGCCTTGACTGTGTGTGTGTGTGTGTGTGTGTGTGTGACTGGGTACATGGCCATTATGTAAAAAGTACCAGGCCGTCTGCTCTGTTGGATGACAGAGATACACAGCTCCCAGGGAGGATGAGTCTGGCCTGCCAGCCTGCACTGTGGCAGTAATCTGTGTGTGTGCGTGTGTGTGTGTGTGTGTGCGTGCGTGCGTGCATGTGTGTGTGTGTGTGTGTGTGTGTGTGAGGCCACAGTCCACATTTTTCAATCCATGGACACCAACACATTCAGCCTCTTTACAGACTGAGTGATAAAGGATATCTCTTTTTATTATCATTGTTATTTTTTAAATTATTCATTATTTTAAAGAAAGTGACTTTCTGGAGAGGAGAGTGTGACTTTCTAGTTTCTAGTTTTTAAAGTGGGGGCTGTGTGCTCGAAAATGAAAATGTCTAAAACAAAAATGTCTACTGGAGTGAAACCTAAATGTGTTGCCGATGCACAAAACTTCCTTTTTCCCCCCTGTATTACTATTACTATTACAAAATATTTAAAAACTGCGATTTTGGCCAATGAGGATGCAACTTTTTTGGTTGCAAAATACAGGCACTAGTTTAAAAAATAAAACAAAATTAGTAATTAGAAATAAGCATTACATTTTTTTTTTTTTTAACTTTAAAAATGTGAGGATTCACACTTGAATCTTCTTGAATCTTCATCAGCCAAAGTAGTGATTTTTACATATTTGCTCATAGAAATAAGAGTTAAAATGTTGATCATTACAAATACGGCATTTAGTATATGGTTTAAGTGGTTGATTGCTGATTCAGTGTACTGGGATACAGTATTGTGCCAAATACTAACAGCAATGATGTGTGACATTTTCATGTGAATGAACATCCATTTTGCTGCTCTGTATCTCCGACTGATGTAACACAACAGTGATTCAACCTGCACCCCGTTCAAGAAAGGTTTTACATTTGCTGCTCTAAACTCTCGGTGTCTGGTGGGTCTTTAACAGGAAGAATCCTCTGGCACACAGGAACTAATGTGTTTTACATTTCCAGCAGCAGCTTGTTTGGAAGGTCTGGCTGCATGAGCAGAGAGAGACTGAACAGACAAAGAAAAGAGCACCACCTACACAAACTCAAACTCCATCAACAGAAAATCCAGTTATAGTACCGCCTACACCATTTGACAAGTGAAAAAAAATCTCTCTGATTACCCATTTAAATATCATTTAAAAAATCATTTGCAACACACCAATACACAGATTTTTTTCCATAATGAGCCAACATTTTATACAGTCAGCTTGTTACCTTGAGGATATCTCTGTAGCCACGAACACTGCACACTTTGTCAGGTTCATCCTCCTCCTCTTCCTCGGTGGCCTCGTAACCTTCGTCGGGACAGGCGTCCTTCTCGGTCTCGGCCATGTTGGTCATGAGGGCGATGAGCTGCTCCAGAGGAGGGCTGAGCTCCCGCTCCTCGTTCTCCTTCAGCCCGTAGTCCAGAGCCTTGTAGATCATGATGCCCAGGGACTCAATCACCTGGAGGAGCACAAGAGAAAATACAGACTGTGAGCCCAGAAATACACACCCTGACCTGCAGGAATACACACAATCTGATGCTAACAATTCACATTTGCAAGTACAGACTCATTTCCATGCAGTTTATTGGTTTCCTCCATCTATAAGTCTGATAATGTGGAAAGCATTAGTGTATATTTTCATGCCCGGATTTTTTCTGTATTTGTTCTACCACTATCTGAATAGAAACCAACACACATTTGCAAATCCACTTAAACACTAAATTTACCAGGGAAGATCCTTTATTACCTTGCTCACAGTATGTTCAGTTTGTTGTTGTCTAAAGTGTTTCATGTCATTACTGGTGCTACAACTACAGACTACTCAGTTTCAAACATTTATAGAAAATGATAAGTGATGTATCATTGCTATTTAATTTATGATTAATTAAGCTTATTTTAAAGATAATCCTTTGAAAGAAAAATTCTGTGTAAAGATGATAAATAAATTCTTTCTTAAATTGCAAACATATTTTGTTATAAATCTAAAAGTCGTACTTTAAGAAATATCGAGTATGGCATGAAATTCTTAGGAATGAAACAACTGTTAAATGCTTTTCACTTTTCAGGGTATTTCATTTATAAATGCCAAAAAAGAAAACAAACAAACAATACCGCTTACACTTAATGAAGGATTTTTAGGTCACCACTATTGATTTTATATGTTGTTTAAATGTTAATCCGCTGAGCAATAAAAACAAACATAGATCCACTTCTGTGCACCAAGCCTGAGCTGAACAGCTGTAATATGGTGAACACATGGCACAACCACTGAGAGAGAAGCCCCCCTTAGCTATTCATACACACACACACATACACACACACCATCACCATATCATACATGCCCTTGTGCAGACACAGCCCATCCTTTAAAGATGAAAGGGGGAGGAGACAATGGATACAACACAAATAATCTGCCGTTTGTTCCCTGGTCAAGCGTACATGATGCTCTCTGAGAGCATAAGTGCTGGAACTGTGTCAAAAGGGTATTTACCCACAGAGTCACAGAAATCATTGGAGCATTTATCTCTTGAAGATGAAAGAACGGAAGATTATTAATTTGCCAGCGTGCTGCAAGTAATTAATGTCATACACTGATATAACTCTAATGGTCATAACCCAATTACATACTTGTTTGTGCAGGATTAAGTCCATATTTTGAGGATGGAAGCATCTGAATTTATTGGCTTGGATCTACATCAGTAATTTAACAGAAGCAAATGTGCTCAGTTGTATTTTACCCTAAAAGTTCAACAAAATGACTGTAACTGTAACTAAGAGTCGTCTGGCATTTCAACCGTTCGTCATCATGGCATACATAATGACAAGCATATTTGTGAAGATTTAACTTCTCTCTGTAGGATCTGTAATCATAACGACATAATGATGCACACGTTAATGCAGAATCAGCCTATCTTTTCATGATGGAAAAGTCAAAAGATCTTCAAAAGCAGAAAATCTGCATACCTAAAGCAATTACTGAGCTTTTTTGCTCGGTGTCAGTGCAGTTTTGCTTTCTGAGAAATCCACAAACATAAAGATATCTATCCCTAAAATATTATCTAATCATAATAATGACACAATTGTACACAGCACAGATTTAAAGATGGCTGTATAAAGCATTTTCTGTGTAATTTGTTTAATTGTCAATTCTTTTGGGATGCTTTCTCTAAACAGAAATGCTCTACGTGTGTGTAGAAGATAAATATCTGTAGACTGATCCACTTTTCGACTGTGGTACAGAGACTGATGCTTGCAGGTCGGGAGGTGCTGCATTTGCTTCTAAGTGCTCAAACTGCCCTGGAAATGGAGAGTCACAGTGTATAAAGCCAGCAAATGCCAAGGCCAAGACAAAAGAAAAGACTGGGAAATCACACAGGGGATTATTCTGCAGCCCTGAACACTGAGAAAAGACCGAGAGGGGGGTGAGAGCATGAAACCAAGTGTGGTTTCTGTGAGAAAGAGGGAGGATAAGTGAATGAGGCCATCAGAGGAAAGAGGGAGGGAAAAAAGTGGACCAGAGGCAGAGAAAGAGGAAAAGGAGATGCAATGAATGAGAAGAGAGTCATTAGATGGCCAAGAGAGGTCAAGGAGGGTGGAGACAGGTGACAGATCAAGAGAAACACAGTGATTAGCGGTGGTGGGGGTGATGTGGGGGGTGGCGGACATGAAGATCAAGGATAAAATCAATGGAAATCCATGGAGGGAGGAGTCATATGACAGATCTGTCCTCTTCTCTTCATCACCGTGGCTCAGAGCCGAGTTTCCTCTGGGGGAATCGCTGCAGCCAAGCTGAATGAGACCTCTTTGTCTGAGCTCCACCCAGATCCACACCCATTGATATATGACACCGCAGAGGCAGCCAAGGCACACACACACGCGCACACACACACACACACACACACACACACACACACACACACACACACACATACACAAACACCTGTACATGTGAACATATCCCTGCAGGAAGCTGCTATAACCTGAGGCCACCACCCGCAGCACACAGTAGAAGGTATGAGGAAATCAGAGATCTATTAAAGACCTGCCCAGTAGATTGTGCTTTTCATGTGAAGTATGTGGATTTTCAGGCTTCTCATCTTGCTAAGATTATCTCTGAGCTGGACACA
Source organism: Myripristis murdjan (assembly GCF_902150065.1). Classification (NCBI taxonomy): domain Eukaryota; kingdom Metazoa; phylum Chordata; class Actinopteri; order Holocentriformes; family Holocentridae; genus Myripristis; species Myripristis murdjan. The sequence continues at coordinate 13,180,689 of NC_043995.1, read as the reverse complement.
CCTTCAAAAATTCATTTGAAACTAAAATAGTGAAGGTTAAAAATCTGTCACAGGAGATAAAGTCGATGGAAAAGGAAGATAGATTTGATCGCTTCTTTTAAAACTCTGCAACTGAAACCAAGGAGGCGTTGCATCATTTGAGACTCCTCCCTTGGTCACGCGTACTTCAACCCCCCACATTTAACGTTATTTGTATTTTCCATAGCCATCAACCCCCTGATTTTACCTTAAATTCTCCCTTAAGTGTCTTTTTTTTTTTTTTCTTATTGTGCAATAATGTCACATAAATACTGTGTATGTGCTGGTTGCAGCTTCCTTGCAGCTACATCACACTTCCAGTGTGAAATATTAGAGTGAAATATTCAGAGCCAAGATGCCATTATTTTATGGCTGCAGCATCACATCGACTAGAAAATATGTAGATGTGTTGTGCATCATTTTATACACATTTCCCTGTAATTAATATTTGGCATCTTTGGGAACCTCCGTGAGAATTTAGAGTTAAATTATGTGAGTCTGTACAGATCTATGTCTCACACCAGCAAGGCATGCACACTTAAAAAAGGGGAAACATCAGTTGTAAATTTTATAAAATCAGAACGATGTATTGTTAATAAAAGTGCTTTTACTCCTTATGCACTAAGCTTAATCCGAATCCAATGACTTGTTTTTTTCAGTGCCTGGAAGAGAATCTTTTCTTTGTTGCAACTGTCATTCCGGTCCAGCCTAAGCATAACTAAAGTGCTTGATGGAGTCATTTTTCCTCACAAATAATTAACTGTAAACTGTGACTCATTCTGGGCAAACCAGAACTGTCCACATGACTCCATGAGGGCTCCAAAGTCTGACGCTCTCAAACATAACAGTTCACTAACACAACCATGTCTCCAATCCAGTTTAAAATCCCCCCCCCTACACACACACACCCCAAACTGGCTCCCGGGCTTCCAGGCAACTTTTCGACATGATGGGTTGGAGGAGAGGAAGGGGTGGGGATGAAAGAAGAAGGAGAAGAGAGAGAGAGGCTGGGAGGAGGAGGAAGATGTCAGCCAAGGGAGATTTGACTGTGCAGCGAAGTGCAGCAATGGCCATCATCACAGAGCAGAGCAACATCAAACAGCTCGGCTAAGATTTCGGCATTCCTGTCACGAACCAGGAGAGAGGAGGAGAGCTGAACGTAAGGCAAACCGCCTAGAAAAACGGCCTTCGCTTTTGTCCAGAAATCAAACATGTAAACTCCTTTCTTAATACAGAGTACGACTCTTACGATTCTTGAGGTGAGGCAATTGTTATGATAGTGGATGTCAAAGTCAAGCATCATATTCATGTTCTTTTCCACTGTCTACGCTTCATATGTATGATATGTTCTCATGCAGTATAAAGTAATCGACTTATTTTATTTCCCAAGCCATACATGTTTCTTATTGCCAATATGGAGTCAGTAAACATTGTGAGGCAGCAGATAAATATGCCATGATGCTGCTGCTTCCACAGTTATACGCCTGCCGGCAGTGAATTCTTATTCAGTTACATACAAAGACTGCACTCTTTCTTTCTGCATCAGGCCTCTTACTCCTGGAGGCAAAACACCACCCATTCATTTTGTTTACCATTAGCAACCATCAAAACCCAGCACCTATACTGTCTACTGTTATGTTAGTGTCTTTTTTTTTTTTTTTTTACCTAACCAGATCAAATTAGTGTTTACCTTATTCATGAAGGCGTACTTGAATGTTATGTCAAGGTGTCAGTTTCTGGGTGATGTCAGGTTAGATTTCACGCCTGCTGTCGCCTGTAACTGTAGTACACGACTTCAGGTATAAGCACAGGAATCCAAAAGGATATGATATAACAACAGAGCCTCAGGCTGGTGAGGGTACATGTAACATCTGCCCTAGATTTCAGTGCGTTACATCACAAAATAATGCATTAGGTGAGATGTTTAGGTGCCGCCAAACATTCCCAGTTTATGAGTTACTCTTTGAAAGTAATGCTACCACAATTCCATATTTATTTATTACTTCATGCTCCCCACGCCCAACATTTGCGTATATCAAAGCTCAAATTGAAGCTTGTTTATAGGTGACTTTGCACAACGGTGGCTCCAAATTGCAAGTGTATTAAAAATGTTGACATCAATATCCAGAAATAATACAACATGAGGTCAGTGAACTACATGTAATGTGTGCGATGTTTTGTAAGAAAAGGAACAGGAGAGGCAAAAGATCTAACACTGTTGAGTCCAGCTTTTTAGTCCAGATTAGTCTTTTTATTTTATTTTGTTTTATTTTACAATTTTTTTTTTTTAAAGTCAAGAAGGCAACAAAAAGCCAAAAGTTACACATAAAAAAACATTCACTTACCCAAAAGAAAAGGAAAAAAGTGCAGGCTGATCTATAATATCAAAGTCTGTAGCACAGTACACATCAAGGCAGGTCAGGGTACTTACTTGATCTGTATTCTACTTATATACTTATATCTTATATATATCTTATACTTATATCTCTGAAAACAAGAGCCAGTTTCCTTAAAAAATCAATATTTTTAAATGTATTTAAAGGGAATAATGCTGCCAGATCTAAGTTACTTCACAATTTGCTCCACACCCAAGGTGCCTGGAAACAAAAACGCCATTTTACCAAGCTGTGACTGCACTTTTGGATCTAGTGTTGTATAAAATAAAAGGCTCTTGTAGGTGGAGAAGTCTATCTACCCAACACTACAATTTAATTTGAGTAAATAGGGCAAATTCATATGGACATTGCACACTCTTTTGTGATTCAGCCCCACGGTTTGATTGAACCCGATAAGATGGGTGTATTTTTAGATAAAATTCTTGCCTCGTTAGAGTTTGATGGCAAAACACACGTCAGGAGTGAACCCCCCTGTATGAATCACATGGCGGGCCTTCTGGATTTCACACGATATGAGAGGAAAACAGCCTCCTGAGCCTGAAGTGAGCTTGGACTCGCTCCACGGCTCTCCCAGACAACACTGAGGGAGGTAAGTGAGGATCTCACATGGTCAGGAGGCTGGCGATAAAGAGGACTATGGATCTGGCCATGAGATTTTATGGACATCCACACTTTTTTTTCTCTGGATGTGAAAACAAAGACAACCACTGTTAGAAACTGAGAATGCCTATGAATTCCGCTCGGTGAAAGTTCTCCGAGACAAAGGGCCAGAGCACAGCGACACTAAACTGTTGACTGACTGCTAACTGAAATCTATCAGATCTGGGTTACTGTCTGCAAATGAAACAGCCCTCCATCTATCAGCAACAGCCAACACCTTGGCAAAGAATTACTAGAATCAGCACAAACTGGTTAGAATTAAAGGACTGCAGGAACTAATGTGGGGATTTCTGACATTTATACTTCCTCATTAGTGGAGGCTGCAGGAATTAGTTCGCATTAGTGCAAGTAAACAGGAATTCACCTGATTGGAATTTTACAAAAAGGAAAAGGACAACAAATAAATGTTTGGATTGTTTTAATTGTTATACCATTGAATACAACCGGGATCAAGGGCTTCTTGTTTGTCATGCCACAGTTGCTAGTGCAAATCCAAGACAAACTGGGCAGATCTGAGTGGGGAGAATAAAAGGAGACAATCTCCCCTCTCTCAGTAATTCCTGCAAAAATGCCTTTGAGCAAGGCAACTAAGCCCTAGCAGTGACCATCAGCAGAAGACAGCAGCTTCCTAAAACACAGGCCACATCAAACAGATTCCCGCTTGATGTAATAAATAAAATAAATGAATTCTGTTGTGAACTGAGGCCCTAGCTGGACTGTAAAATCTAGTCAGCCCACCTCTTATCCCACTTACATTCATCTCTGGAGGGGAAGCAAATGGCTGGTATGGGTGATCTATGTGTTCAAAACAGGCTTGTACGTCATTGATATTAAGTTAAAAGTATATTCTGAGCATCTTGTAAGAAACACATGCAATATGTGTGTATTTAACATGAAATAAAAACCCCTGTCTTGTTCGGGTCATTTATTAAATAACTTGCTCTCACAAAATCGAACAAATTGAACCATCAAACAAATGTACCACTAATGCCACTGTCTCATAAGACTGACATTGAAGCAATGCTGCAGAGAATCGATCCGCTCAGTTCATAATTGATGACTGAAGCGCTAAGTGTTCGACAGAAAGTGACTGACAGCTAACAAACATGGACAGTAAACTTGCTGAACCTGTTAAGCATTCCCATGGCGATAAGATATAGGCATCATGAGCGCTTCATGATGTGGAAAACAAGTGTGAGTTATGTTATTCCTTCAAACACACATTGTAGAAGAGCAGATTCCTTACGGAGGTCCTTACGCCTGACTATGCTACAACCTCTGACAGTCATATGACTGACCATAGCTGCTTTGGTTCACTGTTCAGCAGACATGCAAGACACATAACTTCAATGAGACACACGTACAGAGTGCAGAGAAAACACTTGAATCAAAGCACATACACTCTATCTCGACCTTGCTTTGCAGTTTCCTTTCATCCTTCTCCTTTTAACTCCCTTCTCTTTTGCTCTTTCTTTCCCTCTGTCAAACACACACAAACATAAACAGCCAGTATCATAAAGTAAACTTGTAAAATTGTCCAAGAAAAAAAAGGCAAGTATTCTACACAAATTTAGTAAAAATGCCCTGCAACAATCTGGCTTGAAATTTCTATTTATGTTAAACAGTAAAAGTGATCATTAATCTTTAATCCCTTTCCAGACTTCAAAGATCCACAACCAGACATTAACAATGCCTCAAGTCTGCACAGTTAAACTTTGACAGAATGCGATGAAGCATAATCCTCGCTCTCTGGGGGGTTACAACCCCATCACGGGACTGGGAAGGTCTAGCATGGCCGTAGGGATCACCAGCAGAGAAAAAAAAAATTTGCCGCTGTTTATGCCCTTAGTAAAGTTAAAAAGAGACAGAGTTGGTGTATTAGGCAGCCAAATGGTTATACTGTCTGTTATACAGCTAAAACTAATCATGGGCTGGGTGATTGCACAAAATCACATGTAAATGTCCATTTGAGGTGAGTTACTGTTACAACAGCTACCTTTAGTCATTTTTGTGCAAAAAAAACACGGCTCTGTAGCATGCTGTGATCATGCTTGGAGCTCAGCTCACCGGCTATGAAAAAGAGAGCATCATCTGACATTCACAACTGCATCATTTGGTAGAGTTCACACAGTTTGAAGTCATGTGTGGATAATGTGTGTCAGCGCATGTACATGTGTGTGCTCCCGTTCTTTCAGCATTCACAAGCTGTGGTATTAGCGATGTTATGCTGAGTGTCTGTGCTGTGGGATTTTATGCCGTCAAGCATCAAGTACCTCAAACGACTTGACAGTAGTTTTGTCAGCCAGTTTCTCATACTCTGTATTGTAAGAACTCATTTCTGCTGCAAAGCTGCTTAGGGCGGATTTGTCTATGCAGTGTCAGGTTCTCCACTACTGCAATGAGCAGTGTGTGTCCATGTGTGTGTGTGTTTGAGCTGCTCACTGCCCATCTGTTATCGCAGCCCTATTACCATGCGATCCATCAATCCACATCCACAGCTTCCACACAACAACCTCGTCACCACTGAGCTGCAAATAGCTCTGACAACATCCAGCCAAACAGTTCAAGCAACACACTTCCAGGTCAATTTCAAACCATTTCTCACCTTTTAATACATCATACACCTTGAGACTGTCTGCTGATTACAGCAACATCAATCAAGATCCCTGCAAACTAAAATCGTCACATCTTGAACATACAGCAGTGTTTATGAAAGGTAAAAGTCAGTATGATAGTTCATTCAGTACTGTAAAGCCTGTTTTTTTTACAGCTGCCATCACGACCATTAACAAGGCACTAATGTTAGCGCAGAGAGAGTCTGTGGAGGCAGTGGGTGGAGGAGACAATTTTACGTGGCTCATTAATTAGGTCTTAAACGTCACCCAGAACAATCATCAAAGAGGAGGCCTTGCTGGGTGACATTTCCACCCCGTCAGTCAGGGAGGCCAGCTGGGAGCACTGGGGCGGAGGATGGAAATGTCTAGTCAAAAGATTCAGGCTGGGAGAAAGAGGCAGGCAATGAAATGGAAGACAGTATATAACGCCTGACAGATAGGCAATAAAAACAAATGACTACAGGAAAAAACAGTCTGCCACATTGAAAATGGTGGATTCTGTTGCCCGCAGTCAATTATCGACACTATTATCAGACATGGTGACCGGGCTGCATGCAGATGTCCCAACACCTGCTTAACAAAGTAAACATTATTTTCCTGTGTTGTTTCTAATCTGTTATATTCTGTTTTTAAAGTATTCCACGCCGGCAAGTGGTTAAGCCCCACTTTATTGTGCGGGTTGTGTTATTATCTCCAACCATGAGGTGAAGGGAGCCCAGCAGGGGGTTACGTGATTCAGTCCACCTGTCTACTCATTCATCAGCAGGATAACTCTGCGTGGCAAACAGGTCCATAACTTGCAAATACATCCATATAACATCATGGAGCGTTGGAGGGATGGTTGGTCATTGGTCAAAGCGGCACTGACCAAAGTTCAACTCTCACTGGCCGAAAGGTGCGTCTCCCATGACAACAGCATTGCCAAGAAGGGACGTGGCTTAGCAAACATAGGGCTGCAAATTCCAATTGTGATTTTGACTCAGGTCAGTACTCTACTGAGTGCCTTCTTGGTGTTTTTTTTTCTCATGTAAACCACTAGAGACGAGTACAGTTGAAACTTGAACAGCAGGTATCACAACACACCAGTGTCAACTCATAGTTTCAGCCACAGCACTACCTCCCATTGGTCACAGCCGAAATAAACTCTGAGAGTGTCCACTTCAGTTTAAATATTTTCTCTGTTATTGTTCACTGGCTTCCTCCATTATTGTAACTAAATCAGTCATATAGCCAACTGTGTGAGAAAAACATTTCAAAAAGCAAGTAATGGCATCATTGTGGTTAAGTCTACCATTATGCAACCATTTCTCCCCCTCATAAACATGTCTCTTGTTGAGTGTTTGGTACCCTTCCAGAAACACGGTGGTTTTCCTACATGGAGTGTATGTGGTTTTGTTAGGTAATCATCAAAAACATTGCTAATGATGTTACACTAGTTACACCCAACGTAATCCCTCTATGTGACCAACATCTCTGTTGTTCTCTCTCTCACCCAGCAACAAAGTAACATACCACCCACAAGAGCTAAACACTGACCAAGGAGCTGTAAACAAAGTGGTGATAAAAAGTGGTATTCTGTCAATCACATAAAATATACTGTCCAAAGCAAAGTGAACAAGATGGTGATAAAATGCAGCTTATGCCTGATGTAGTCTGTTAGTGATGACTTTCCTCCTATAGCGTAAGGTATTATCTGTTATTTCTCCCTCACACCACACACATTACTTTAGCAGTGAGGCACTCGGGGTAAATATTGTCCAAAGTATCTTCACCACACCTATGCAGAGATGATGAAACACAGCAGTGTTACAGTAGAGCTACTCACCTCTGTTGATGTGCAAGCGCTGTATTTACCTGCAGGGAAACAAGAAAGAAACAGACATAAACCTGAATATAAAGCAGCTTACACACAGATATACATGGCTACATGTAGGCCATTGTTCAATTACAGTACATAAATACATGTGACTGAGAGAGCTTAAGCCCACATGTCGATGCTCTAAGTCTTTAAAGCCAAAGGTCATGCATGCATTTTGCTTCAGCTAACAATGGCTTGATATCACTGTGGCGTGAACTGTCTCAGGTTTCAATGTCCAAAAATACCCACAGAAATATTTGAAAAACAGTTTCATGGAGAAGAAACTGAATGAAAAGTGCCCATCACAAATCACTGTCATTCCTTTTTCCTTTTGAAGCTGGGGGGACATAGGCACACATAAACTGGGGGTACAAAAGAAAAGAGCATTCCTCTTAAAGGTGCACTAGACAAGACTGGGGGTTGACTGAGGTGAGGACCGTTTGGACTCAGCTGACAAAAAAAAAAAAAAAAAAAAACAGAAGCACATAATTTATCAGTAAGTCAGGCCAGCGATGATCAAATTTTGTACTTATTCCTCGTTTTTTGCCATTCGAATCTAAAGGGTTCTCATGTCAATGTAATTTTACATGGTGCATGTTTATTTGAGATGCCTTGTATTTGCACCATTTGCTTACATTATTTTCTGATGTCTGTACGACTCACGGGTGGTAAATTCCCTTGAAGTACAAAAGTGGAAAAATCAAAACCGCAAATTGTTTTTTAAGAGGCAGCAAATACGCTCTTCATCCAGAGAAAACTAGACTTTTTTTTTTCCTTTTCCACCCAAAACAAGGCAATAATAAAAAGAAATGTAGAAATGTAGCACACTTTAACATCAGGATATATGATATCTGGGTGATTAAGTCCTTTCATATTCAAACCGTTATCTCAGTGTCACTTGGAGCTACCAAAGAGCAAATTTACCTTCTAGTGCAGCTTTCAAGAGGAAAAAAAAAATGACAGTGCAAGGTGTCTATGATTTTTCCTACAGCTTGTTCTGATTTTGACATTGATATGTTATCACACATGTGCAGGAAAGCCTTTAGCGCAACATCCCTCCCAGCTTACTTATCAGTGATTACATTGTCTCTCCTTCTGTCCTTATCTTACACCCAGCGTCTGAAATTAATTTAAAGGGAAGTCTTCTGTCCGCTACTCCATCATGCAAACCAGGCCAGTTTTAATAAAAGCTGCCCTTCAGTTTTACCACTTGATTAGTAAGAGTAGCATGTGACCAGTAATGACGAAACTCTCCCTGAATCTGGTTGGGAGAAGCCTTGACGCATCAGTGTGCTTCGTTACAAAACGAGGATTTACTTTAGTGTCCCGAGGCCTCACCATCATCGTCATAAACAGCTTTTGCTTCAGTATCATGAACAGTCAGCTAACAGATGACCCTCTGAAACAAACGCCTGCATTGTATTATGGCAGAAAGTAATGCAATATCGCAGCAAGTCTGACGTTATCTCACGACCTTTACTTGCATAAGCTATTTCTAATGCAATATTGCAGTGTGAAGAGCAACAGGTAACAGTATTATGAGTGTATCTGGTAATCTGCACACCTGCCTTGTATTTTTATACACCAGACAAGATGGGGAAAATAATCTAATGTCACTCCCTAAAGATACTACAACACTTGGGGATGATTTTGAAAGCATGAAATGATATCTATTCATCACTGTCTAGCCATGGTAAAAAAAAAAAAAAAAAAACATTCCAAATTGTCCGCTATTGTAGATTACTAAAATTATCCTGCTTTGCTATGATGGATTCTCATAAAAGGCAATAAGTCAGGTGAGCTTAATACACTGCTGAATAAAGGGATGATGAGAGGACATGTGGTTTTGAGTGATGGACACTGATAACAAATCATCCCTGGAATGGAATTTGAAAGAACTCCTACATCCTTTACACTTCTGACTCTTTTTATTTTAATCTAACACTTTTCTGGCTTGAGTTTGCCTGCTTAAGCTTTTGCCTCAGGGAGAGAGAGCCCCTGCTGAGCAGCACAGATAAGTGGAAATTAGAGCAGCAAATTACCCAGAAAACTGAGACTGTTTGCATGGATACACTGATCAAAACATTCTCCCCAAACTGCTTGAGAAACTACTTACGATTTATAAAATGTTAGGGCCATTTTCCTGATATTGAGTTGCAGCGCTTTTGGTACTTTCTACATCTCAGTTGTCTGAAGCTTTAAAAAAAACGAACAAACAAAAAAAAAACTTGTACTTGTACTTCATAGGAATAGTAAGTTTCCCTAATATTTTGACATTCAGTGTGTGATGCAAAATAAGTAGCATGACACTGATAGCATGTACATTTGTAAAATAACATGAAATAATGTATTGACTGCAATACTTGAAGAATGGCACATATAGGAAGCAAATAATCACTCAAATAACCATGTCAAATGTCTTGGTGAGCTGCATCAATTGAGCAAAATATTTCAACTTTTCATTACATGGCCATTACATAAGCAACAGAGGAATAAGAGCAGCCAAAACGGCAACAGTGGACTACAGGAGGCTGCAGTGCTTCAAGCAGTACTGCACAGAAGGTCCACCCTCCCCTTTGGTTGCTTCCATGCTGCTAAAAATAGCCCATTCATTCTGACCATATAGCCAGACAGACCACAAATCGCACCCTTATTATAGCTCTACTTTTCATCTTTGCTCCCAAAAGTTGATTAGATAAAGCCTGCAGTGCATTGTTGAATCCAACTTGTCTCAGCAGGGCTCTGCAGTGTGTGTGTGTGTGTGTGTGTGTGTGTGTGTTGTAGCTGAATAAAGAGCATGTCCATAACAGAATAAAATACAGACATATTAATCAGTCATTTAGACAGTCTGCTCTGGTCTGTGTTGTGTTCAGTGTGTGACAAAACGTGATTACAGTGCACAGGATGCAGACGGCAGGTGATGGATGTGACATGCCTCAGTTTGACAGCACACCTTCATGTGTTTGGTTAAAAATGTGCACTGTTTGTCTCAGGCACACCCATCTATCACTGCTCATTATATGGCATGGCATGCAGCCTCAGAATAGCCTCTGCTTTGAATCCTGGCTGCTCCCGTATAAAGAAAAAACCCTAGTAATCCCATGACAAATGTGAAAGTGGTGCTAGAAAAATACCATAAACACACTATCAGTCCCTACAGGAATATTGTAGCAATGTTATGGTGCTATTACAGGAGACACAAAATATCATAAAGCAAAAATGGTCACTATAAAGTCACTGTTGAGTATGTCAAACACATTATGAACCCCGAAAGGAATATTCCAGGACTATCACAATATATGGCATGCTTTGCTGACATAATGCTCACGGTCTCTTTTTCCAGGGATGAAATAGAGAAAACAGAGGGATCCCAACTGTTTATTTCCAGAGCACCTCATCAATAACAGCCATTAATAACAGGAAGTCAACACTGGCCACGGTCCCTGAGGACACAATAGGTGGACATGAGTCCTTTTCATGCAAAAACTGGCATACATGTATACCTCTCTCTCTCTGTCTCTCTCTCCTTCTCTCTCTCTCTCTCTCTCTCTCTCTCTCTCACACACACACACACACACACACACACACACACACACACACATCTCACCAATCCAGACCATGATATGATCTGTGTGCACACTGCAGCATCTCATCACATGCTTTAATCAGATTAATCTAATGACCACACTGATTTGATATGAAGTAGCCAACAGGCTGTGAGGTTCTCAATAAAAGACGAACATTTAGAAAATTGAGCCTCTCGTTTACCCTGCAAACACTGTAAGAATCACTGGTCACCATGACTATATGAGAGCCACATGGGGTCTCTGGTGGGGGGAGAAGGCATGCATTCCTTTGTTTATCAGCCAGAGGAGCTGAGGACCAGTGAACTCATGTCTAATGGAGCCTTTAAAGATCACAGCTGATGTCCTGCTGCAGATTTTGGAGTGCTCTTAGAGAAATAAGCCTATTTGCCTTTTAACTCAATGAGATGCTGATTCTGACAGGACAGATACTGGAGCTACCTTAAATCTGGGCTAATATTTATTCCGTCAATTATATCAAACAGACACCTGACCCTGTTTACTGTTCCTGTAATATTTCTTTAAGGATGTATATTGTCTGCAGTGCTATAATACTGAGTTTGTATGACCGTATTAAAATCTGTTGAATAATTTATGCTGTACAGAATCAAAATAACATTCCTGTAGGGGCTTATGGTGTTGCTGTGGTATTTGTACTGTGCCCTGTGCCCTTCTGGAATTAACTATAGGATTACCGACTAATTATAGGCAAGATCTTCTTGATGACAATCACTATCTAGTGGGCTACCATTATTTTTAAATGCAAGAGAGGCCCTGCTGGCCTAGATCTATTTAAGCAATAGGCAGAGTCGGTCTTATATAATGGTGTTACCTGCATAGCTCTGATATTGCAACCTAACAGATCCGTCTTTCTGTATTCTCACATCCTCCGGTCCGCCTATCCTTGTCGGATACGCCGCTGCTGACGCTCCGGCGGATCCGGCGGCGGTGGATGTTGAGGCGGAGGCGGAACTCCTCCTGCCCCGGTGTCCCTGAGCCAGCGATCTGCAGCACTGGTAACACACCGCCCATGCCTGCTCCTCATTGATGGGCTGGTTGTAAAGCCTCAGTATCTCCTCCAGAGACAGATCCTCTGCCCCCCCTTCCTCCGTTAAATCCATGGATGTGTGATGCCGCTCATCGCGGTGCGCCGCCGCAGCATCCATCAACTGTCCGTCGTCCGCGCATCGCTGCTCGGCCATCCTTTCATTCTCTCAGCGGCGGAGGCCCGATGTCGAGGGTAGGTCCAGGCCGATATGCGACAGGCAACCTGGAGGCATTGATGCGCTATCCTCCTCCTCCTCCTTCTCTTCTTCCGCCTCCTCCTTCTCTGGCAGCAGCCAGCACCACACTGATGGATGTTTTCCTCCCCGCCTTGCAGTGTTTGTCGTCCAGGCAAAACCAGCAGTCACAAGACGGTGTGTGTTTGCATGGTCGCAGAGCCTGACACATCCCAGCCTCACTCCCACATCACATCTACATCACATGGTCTCTCTCTCTCTCTCTCTCTCTCTCTCTCTCTCTCTCTCTCTCTCTCTCTCTCTCTCTCTCTGACTTAATATATGTATGGAGAGATTGGTTTCTTTCCATCTCTAAGATTCTCTCTTTCTTTCCATCTCTAAGGTTTATTTCCATCTCCAAGAATGTCAGGCATGTATTGTTTTTTTGTTCTTCTTTTCTTTCGATGGAATGTGACAGATCAGGAACACATTTCCCAGTCTCCCGTTTCCTTTTTGCCTTTCTCTTCCTCCCCACTTCACTCGACTTTCTTGTTTTTCCATGTCACTCTTCCCTCTCTACATTTATTTATATATTAGACTGTTTCCCTCTCTCCACATCTTTCTCTTTCTCCACTTCAGTTGCCCTTGCCCTTGCGGAAAATCTGTTCACACATGAATAGAAAACGATATTTTTTCCTTTCTTGTATACTGTATGTTTTCAGGGTTCCTTGACATGGGGAGGTTACTGGATCTTAAGTTAGAAGTGATTTAATTTGCCTTTGAATCAATTGCACCACTCAACATTTTCCTCTAAAAACTCAGGGTGATCATAGACACACAACCATTTGCAGTAAATAGAGGCCAAGGATTAATATAAAAGGGCTCCTTATCTTAGGTCCAAACTCCTTGCTTTTAAACTTAAGTAAGCAGCCAACCAAATCTGAACACTGATTGTTTGGTGACCCCTGCTGTTGTGATGTTAAGCATGTTGAAGTGAAGTATTTTCCTCACAGCTATATGGAGTGCAGTTCCCCCTCTGCTGAAAAAGGAACTTTCATTGAGTCTTCACTGAGAGGTCATCTGCAGACCTATAATGAAACTGCCTATAGGTCTGCAGATGACCATGACTCATCATGGGGTTTCACTGTGGATCAGTCTCTGTCCATCTATGGCCCCCTCACGTCATGTACATTGCACAAGACGTTATGACATGAAACTAACTCTTCACAGTTGCAGCAAGTCCAGATCAACATGAAATTACATGAGAAATCAGACAGCTATATTCATATTTATTTATGTTCTTCAATCAATGGCTTGCACAATATTCATAGTTATAGATCTCTTTTGACATCAAATTTACACAACATGAGACCACGACACACACACACACACACACACATATATTGCATCTTTGTTACACAATGTCTGCCAAGGTGAACCACCATCATAGCAACACATACCAGATCTGGTTGGCGTTGGTGTAACGATGAACCTGCTTACATGTAAATACAAATCTCTGAATACCAACATGAAAGATGCAGTTGTCAATATACACAAACACATAAGTGGAATGACTGTAAATATACAACTCTCCACCTGGAAATAAATCCAATCCAGACAGATTTCATAAATCATTTCACATCACTGATAGAAATTATCACTTTGTTTCTTAAAATAAAAAAAACTGTAAACAAAGAAAAAAGGTCCAAGTCATTACTGTTGCTTGGTTGTCAAAGTGGTAAAAGCTTGTTCATGACCCTTTAAAACACAAGAAATGCGCATGCACATTTGTCAGCCAATCAAGTGGAGGGATTGGGGTGCGTGAGGACACAGACAGCGAAGATAGGGCAAGGAGGGGAATTTTTTGCCAAGGAAACATAATTTAATCTACACTCAACATAATGACAAACTGGGGGAAGTATTAAACTTTGAAGTCCAAGAGGTTGCAGTCAATCTTGTAGTAGACGTAAGGATAATATTCCTGCTGGCTCAGGTTTAAGCCTGGGATGTCCATCGCCGACTGGAAAGGAAAAACAACATTAACCACAGTGCAGTCCATTACTTTATGTGAGTAGCAGTTTAAAACCGGGGTAAATAGTGTTCTCTGCAGGAGGTTCATCTATTATCTGCTGAGCAAGAGGCTAAATGAAATCTCCTTTACATTCTCACACAGCCACTATATCACCGAGGCCAGTTATCACTGACTCCAGTGCACTGAGTTCTTTCAAGCATTAAATAAAATAAAAAAAAATAAAATAAAATAATCTGTTCTGGTGCTGCAAAGTCTTGCTGTGCACAATATCATGATGCTTCTGTATTAATACATTTTTCTTTTCTTACTCTACATTGTCTATTTATAATAACACAACAGTGATTCAATCTATAAACAGTACTGACACCCAGAGACTTTTGAAAGACTTTTGAAAGACTCTCAAGGACTCAAGAACCTCAAGCAGTCAATGAGTATTTCATTCATTTTCATGCTATGATGTACTGTATAATTTGTTGACATATTTTGTACCATTTTCATTCACTAATATAGTTCTCACAGTGTGACTAAGGCATGAATGCATCAGAGAAAAAAAGACATGTCCAGACAATAAACATCTGTTTCTAAGAACCAATCTGTGTCTGTGTTGTTGTGAACAGAGCTACACCCTGAACACTGTTTTGATGTTATGACCTTGTAAATATCAGTATCAAACTATTAAACTTGATTGCCTGGCCACTCACATCAATGATGGCTGCTGCACTGCTGTCCAGATGTTTGTACAGATCGTTGAGCACCTCCCTCAGTTTCTTCATGGTCTTCTTGTTGGGCTGCAGCAGCATGGCCTGGAAGTTCACTGGCAGGCCATATCTGGACAAACACCACATGACATGATAAATACACTCACAACAAGCCACCAGGGTCAAATGATGACATTTGTTTTGTTTTTTTTATTTGTACCTTAAAACAGACTCCACAAAAACCCTTAGTGCTTTGATGTGGATCCAAGCGATGAAGGCTTCACTGAAGTTCACTTTTAGCCACCGGACAAGTGGGCCCTACAAATGAGAAATGCATCCTGGGGTTAAGAAAGGCTGTCCCTTAATCCCATCTGCTGTGCATGTAGCAGTGTTATGATGCACATGAAAGGAAAATGCATTTTAGTAGTTCATCGTTCACAAAATCAAAACAGCAGGCTCATATCAGGGTAAGAAATTCTATCTCCAAAAGAGCACTTTTTTTTTTTAATCCTTTTGATGACTCCAACAAGCCTTTTGGGGCCAATGTTATTGAACTAATACATTTGCATAGTATATTGGCACTCAATGCTCAATTTGCGCCTCTAACATTTGTTTTATTTAAAATCATAATATACCATAAGTCTCACACTTATCTCCTATTGCTGGAAAAAGCTGGTGGGTCTCCAGAAGAGCATGTTGCTGTTTTATCAATTCTCCAACCAACCATACATCTTCTATTTCCATTGTTGAGTTTGCTTTTTTGCTTTTTTCCCCTCCATAACCTACACACTGAGGAGGTTATGGAGACCAGAGATTTGGATTCAGATTTGGAACTAATGTTTAATGCAATTGGTTAAAGCATTTCTCAGTACTGAGCTCACTTTTTCAACTCACTCTATGCAGAAGGCATAGAAAATGTACTCAGTACGCAGAATTTTTAAAATCCATGAACCACTAAAAATCAGCCACCGGTAAAACTGGACATATCTACAGAACACGCTGTGAAACTATACACATGTATGTAGTGAAATGACATAAAAAAAAGAAAGAAAAACCAAAGACAAACAGTGATATCAGCCAAAAATAGCTGGAAAAATGACAGAATGCTGCAGGGGATGAACAAGGCACAGACAGCTTTAGACAAACTCCATGACTTCTGTAACATCAATGATGGAAAAAACTCCCTCAGTGAGAAAAGTAATAAGATTATGGAAATTCTTCAGGAAAAGTAATATTGTGTATTCTAAATTTCACTTAAATATGTACACATCAGAAGTAAGATGATTTTAGGTAGGAATTGTGAAGATTTGAATCAGTGTGTTAAATTACTGATGCATTAACACTCTACTACGACTGTGAAAATGTTTCTCATGTAAACTCATGTAATTCGTGTCACGTGCCGGTACCTCAAAACTGTACTTAAGTGTAGTTCTTGAAACAAATACACTTTGTTACTCTTCCTCTTTTGAATAATTTTTATTTGGCTGAACTTCAGGCTGAATACTATTAGAACTACAACTATTTTATAATACTATCTACCCAGAAAAAAACACCCATTACAGCACATTGGGTCAACAACACTATAATTGATGTGTTTACCAGTGTTTACCAACACTGATACTAATGTCTTTTGAATGTGGGAGGAAACTGGAACACCCGGAGGAAAGCCACACAGACACAAGGAGAACATGTAAACTCCACACAGCAAGAGCTGCAGCTGGGAAACTGACCCTGGCCCTTCTTGCTGTGAGGCCACAGAGTTTCCACTGAGCCAAGGTGCTGCCCGTGTCACACTCTTAAAGGATGTTGCACATTTGTGTTATTTTTTCCAACACAATATACATTACAAATCAACATATATTGTGTTGAAAACAAAGACATGCTACAAATGAAATCCTTTTTAAGAGCTCACATTCATCTTGAAAAAATCTGCCAGTCATGATGAGAGCCTTTCTTTGTTGTGTTTGTTTAAAAGCTGTTACCAAGAGCCATTTTAGGCATATAGGCATTCTTCAGGAAATGAACCTCTCTAGTTTTGCATTGCCAGGAAATTGGGTGACAAAGTTCATGGGGCCTAGAAGATGGAACCTGGCAATTTTGGTGAGCCCATGACCTTCCCTCTAGCGCCACCAGCAGGCCAACTGTCACTGACATAAATACAGAACCATTGTGGCTAGAAATGTGGAACCAAGCCCTATGGTTTCTGGGAGAGTTAAGTCGAATTAAAGTGAAATCGATAGGATTTGGGGAAGTCCCTGAACCATAGTTTGGGTCCCATATCACGTGCCGTAACAGTCCTGTAGAAAAACAGTAAATGCTAGAGATAAAATAGCACCACTACAGAGATGGTTAAATTTGAAAACGTCCCAAATCAATAGGACCTCAAAGTACTTTGTATTGTTTGCCTCACATTGACCCATTCACACACATTCACACACTGATGGCAGAGGCTGCGATGCAAGGTGCCAAGCTGCCCATCAGGAGTAGCTAGGGGTTCACTGTCTCACTCAAGGACACTATAACAACCAGGGATTGAACCAGCAACCTTACAATTTCCAGACAACCTTCTGAGCCACGCCCCCCAATAACAAATAGTAGCAATGGTAACAGAACAGAAGTGGCAGTAAACAACTTGAAGGCCTGTGTACCTCCCCAGCTGGCTGACTGCATTCACAGGAATGGGCTTGTTTGTACAATATTATTGCTTTACACACTTTCTTCTACACCAGAAAAGAATCAGCCTCTTATTATACAAAAGAGAAGAAAGCACATCAGCCCTCCCATAACTTTACCCTGTCATGTCACTTACAAACTGCTTCTTCTTATCTGTGGAGAGCCGTGTCATCTCCTCTTTGTCTGCCTTCATCTCCTCTTCATTGTACTGGAAGTCTCTCACTGTGAACCTAGAGAGAAGATGGAGTAGGGAGAATATCAATCATCTTTAATAGAACACAAATTCTATTTTCACACAGTGTTTTTCTTTAAACAATATAACAATAATCCTTCATAGTCATGTATTATATTAGAGGTATTCTTGCTTCTCCTGAAATAAAGCAAATCTCTTTTATAGAGGCTGGTCTGGCTTATCTTTTTGAGATTTATACAATCGTACATGATCATGAGTGTGTCCTTAGCTCATCAAGTAGGTTAATGCCCCTTACTTGTTCTCTCTGGCCTTGTGTCTGAAGTCATCAATGGCCTTCCTGAACAAGGTCACACTGAAGAGTCCACTGTCATTGTCTTCAAATAGCAGACTGGAAGAAAAGAGAGGGACTTATTATATTGCTGTCATGACTCCACTGATAAAACATTAAGTGTATTAACCCCTAAGTAGGCATAACAGTAGGTATAACTTAACTAGCAAACATAAAATCCCAATCATGTGAGGAACAACTGCACATGGTAAAAATAAAATGTGCATTTTGCCTAGATGCAGCATATTTGAAGAATAAAATAATATCCATAAGAAATGGTGTTTGAAGAATAAACTACAGTGTACATTTCATCTATCATTTTGTAATAGGGCAGTATTAATGATATAACTTACTTAGTGGATCGAGGCACCACCATCTCAGCAAGTGTTTCATATGTTTTCTGCCAGTCAGCATATCCTGTCCTGAAAAGATAAAGGAGCAGCAGAAACTAAATTAGGACCCATCTCTGTCATCAGCTGTATGCATACTCTCTTCTGAAATGGTTTCAATCAAGAAATACTGGCCTTGAGTTTGTGCTCTAATATAAGGAAGGCTTGTCATTGACTAAGACAGCAATACTCACTTTGGTACAACTACCAGCAGAGTGATAAGGTACTCCGAGTCCAACACAAAGTCTTCCTTCTTGACAATGTCTGCCAAGCTCCTGGTCAGCAGGCTCCCCCTGGTGGCACAGAGCAGTGTTGCAATGACACAAATGGCATATTGACAGTGGCCAGTGTTTACAAAGCATTTCAGAGGCACGGGCAGTCTGACTTTTCAGTCCATGATAACATGGTCATGGCAACCTAGTCAGTAATCCTTTACTGCATGATTGATAGCACCAGTCCATATAATAACAAAACACTAAGACCAATGCTCTTAATACACTGCAAATTATTTCTCAACTGAGCTGTTTACCTGGATATACAGTATTAAACTATAAAACATGGGCCTAGAAAGTGACACTACAAAGAGTTGTTTTTTAACCATTGCTTGACAAGACGCATATGTTTGTTTAGAGTCTTAGAGTCTAGTTTCAAGGGACTGGAGTGTTACACATAAAGTCAAATGCTTGAGCTGGCTGGTGCAGTGTTTGTTTTGACTGTTCAGGGCAGGGAGGATGCATTTTGCTCACTGATAGATTTTTAAAACTGTTCCAAGGATTTCAAACAGACATTTTTCACAGCAGCCATTTTGACATGAAACAGCAGGTAAATACAATGACATTAATTAAGGTTCTGCTCCTTTTGAGCAGATCATGACCTTTCCAGTGAGCCAACATGAGCAATAGCAGAACACTGGCTCAGTCGGACCTAAATGGGGCAGAACCTTTATTAATGTCTGTAGTAATTCTTTTGTTTGTCCTGCTATTTATGTCAAAATGGTTGCTGTGGAAAATGTCCTAGTTATTTCATTCCAAAAATGGTTTACTCACGCATTCTTCCTTTCTAGGTTTTGCAGGTTTCCTTTCAGGTTGTTATAAGCTGACGCTCTGGCCTTCAGGTCATTGTCAATCTGGGTTACTTGCTATAAAGAAATAGCAGCAGAGACTTTATGACGATGACATGGAAATTAATAACAGCATGCCATTTAGCAGACACATTTATCTAAGGCACCACAAAGTAACAAGTGTATCTACCATGGAAATTGCATGAGTACTTATATAATCTCTGTGCTACATATATTTAACATGGGTATCCACAGAGCGAATGAAAAACCTGCCCTATCTATGTTAATGTCTGCAAATATATGTTGTATATTTTCCCTCCGAGCTGACAGACATACCTTTGAGACGATTTCAGAGATGTTTTTAAGTGACTGTTTGATGGGATATTTTGCCATATCCCACTGAAACCTTGTGATGTAGGTAACAAGGTCAACTGCAAAAGGGAACAAAGGGCACATAATGCTCTGGTTAAAAATGTTAAGTTATAGCTGACAGTTACGAAAAGCTCACTTTTTATTGCAGCGCAGCTAAGCATACATAAAATGCTATTATATGATGTTGACTCATCTATTAAATTGCCATCTAGCTTTTTCAGTCATGTTGACAAGAATAATATTATGAATCGCATCAGAGACTTTGTCTAGTATAATGAATATGGTGCACACATCCTCAAATTTATTATTTTATCTGCACAAACTTGGGACAATAAGAATCACGAGTGTTGTTAACATATTTCCCTGTAAAACTTGCTTTACATGACCCCATTGGGTGATCACCAGAATTTGTTGTCCTAAATAAACTACAAGCATTGAGTTGTGACCATCACTGTACCTCCGTTGGCCAGCAGGTTCTCCTGTACTTTATCTCGGCTGTCCTCCAGCACGTCGGCCATGTACTGAGCCACCTTCTTCACCACACTGTGAACGACCAGGAGTCATCAAAACACAGTGCGCACAGACACACACACATACACGTGTAAACTAACACACAAATACTGTGAACAGCTCGGGCCAGTTTGAGCCAGTCCTGTGCACACATGCATGATGCACAGTGAACAGCCAGGGACACAGTCTTCCATAGCCAGGTCCAACCACACACACCCTACACACATGCAGGCCTCACATGTACAGCCCCCTCCTCCCAATTCAACACATACATCAAAAGGTTTCACACATTCCTGTTAGAGCAATTTATGATATAACATACTTTCACAGTTCCACACTTTCAACACACCGTGCAGCACATCAAAGCTGAGCTGTGTGTATAGTAGCCAAGCAGAAGAGAAACTGACAGAAGTATTTGATGTTTGGTCCAAGCCACATTTCATGCCGAAAATGGTTAGCTCACAAAAAGGCAAATCTGCTGCTTAGCTTTGCATTACGAAATGCATATTATACTAGTTTGTTAAAAAGGATTGCATCTGTGGTCATTAAACCGGCAAGCTAAAAGGATTAAAAAACAAAATCAAAATGATCCTTACAGGCATTAGTGGATCCAGTATTCAAGTAGTCAGTAATTAAAGTATTCTGCTTATGCAAATATTTTGGACAGAAACTTTAAAAAAGGAACCTGACAAAAGATGGACTGTGGTCTAACCATAGACTGTATAAAAAAGTCTATAGGTCTAACAAGTGAAGCCGAGTTGTAATGTCGGACTTTCTCACAGTTGCTGAAATGTCCACAGAGGAAGCAAAGCAGGGCTCAGCCAGTCATTGACTGTGTGCTAGTTCTGGATGTCAACTTTTCCAAAAGACTATAAATAACTTTGCCAAACACAGGGCATTAGCAGCACATAAGTCATCTGGCATAAATATGACTACAGAAAGAGCTGCTTCTGTGTCAGCCAACTGCAAATTGCTAACTTTAGTCTGCAGGCCAGCCAGGCTCAGGCCCATGTGAAATTCCTCACTGTAACAAGGTAAGGGGAAGGGATTAAGGAATGGTCAACTCTATACATCAGAGAATCAAGCGGTTAGAAGAAAGCACATGTTTGGTGTCCTTTAAAACACTGCCTGTATTGAACTCTAACTCTAAAGAATATGGAACAGTTTACATAGGGTGATTATGGTAGTCCTGTAGTGCACTAAAACAATAATCCCTCAAGCAGGAGGCGATAAATTTATTCCCAATTAGAATACTGAATGGTGGCATACCTTTCAACAAAGGAGTCTAGTTTGGCCAGTTCATCAGACAACCCGACCAAGACATCTAGGGTCCCCACCTGTTTGTGGACACAAAAGCAAAGTGAGGCATCAGCACATCTCCATATGTGCGTCATAAGGCCTGAGATTTGGTTCTGTTTGAACTGAGGGGGGCTGTGTTTCAACAGTGACATCTGGGCTTCAATCAGCCCGCAGTGACATCCAGGGGCCCTATGTGCTTAGGATGGCGCCTCTTTTGTCTAGAGCCCTTCATGCATTGCTAACAGCTCCAGGAGAATATGACAGCCCCACGTGGCAGCAAGGTCAGTGGGGTTACTTCACCTTGCAGCACAGAGGAACACCACACCAGCCTAGCTGAGCTGCTCTGTGGAGGAAAGCTTTACCAAATTAATATATCAGCATGCAGGCAATGGATTTATTTTAGGACTGCTTCCCATTCACACAAACAGCTTAGTATTGACGGTGGATATATCAAGGTGAGTCTATCTGATCATGGTGGTAGCGTAGTTTTAAATCCAAAACCTGATTTTGTTTTCAAAACTTATCTGAAAATTATCTGATAATTACTTAATAATTACAGTCAGTACACTTACAGTGAGACATTCATAGCATCTTATCACAATCATAATTCAAAATCATCTGTTATGTCTATGCCTCATTGTGGAATAGAGATGGGAACATGATCAGCAGAAAACATGATAAATCCATGCTCACCTTGAGATCTGGGATGTTGAACTTGTGGTTGGTGGAGAGGTTGTTGGTACGCGTGGTGGCCACCATCATTTTGTCCCATGTTTGCTGGCAAGTCTTCTCTCCAGGCGCAGAGATTAACCAAAACTCTGTCATTGTTACCGCAGGCCTCTGACAACTGGTAGAACTAAAGAAAACTGAGAGGAGACCATCACTTAGACTGGTGTGCAATGTCTTCTTGCTTTTCTAATTGTTAGGATGTCCAGAGGTTTTTTTTTTTTTTTTTTTTTTAAAGGAACTTAAGTACTATTGTCCTATCTTCCTCTTGTGTCCTTCTCCTCACCTGTAGCTCTGATTTGGTTAAAATAAATGGAAATTGAGATGAAAATGCACCGTTTTCCCCCCCAACCTATCTTATGACTTCAAAATAGCTGTCAGCAACGCCGCCAGTTGTGCTGTCACGAAGTGTCCTGACACTGTGTGAATCATGAAGCAAACTGAGCTCGGATGATGCTAGCAAATGTAACATTAGCAGTATCTCATTCAGTGCTAAAGTCCAGTATGTGGCTACTGTTTTTCCAACACCGCATATCTTCGTTCCTTGAAGGCCAATGTTAGAAATCGATAGATACGGGTAAATCGGAACTGTATGCAAATGGAAGCTGCCAAAAACACAGATGGCTAATGTTAAATAACAACCAGCAGGGATTAGCTAATGTTAGCCAGTCAGCTCTGCTAGCAAGTAGCAACAACAGCAAAGGGTAGATATCGTCACTATTTAACCGTTTCACTCACCTGTGTTGTAAAAATGTGAGCGTTACCGGGTGAATTATTCTGTATAGCGTGTCTATGGCTTGATAATTTTCATAGTTGCCATTCAGCAGAGTTCGTGAGGTCTCCTGACAGCAGCATCAGAGTCAGCTGATGTGCCAGAGGAACCGGAAGGCCTCTCACACTCCGCTCAGGCTGCAGACTCTATAGCGGCCACAGCTGGAAGGAAGTGGGTACTGCAGGCAACATGTTTGACCCTCTTGAGCAGGGTTCCCCAACCCAGTCCTCAAGGACCGCCTGTCCTGCAGGTTTTTGTTTCAGCTCTGCTCTTTCACACCTGATCCATTTAAGGGCTTCATGCTGATTGGTTGAAGCAGATCTACCTGAACAGGGCGTGCTGGAAGATGTACTCGCCTTAATTGGGTCAGGTGTGCAAGAGCGTAGCTGAAACAATATAAGAGAAACCATAAGTGGACTGAATGGAAAATCTATACATTTCACCTCAGTGTATGTGCAGTACAAGAAGTGTATTCAAATGGATCAATAGTATAGTCAGTTTTGCTAGTGACATTTAAAATAAATGAATAGAAATGAATTTTGTCCTGTTTTCAGAGAAGCTGCAGCAGGCCACAGTAAGTGTAAAGGCAGGTTGTAAATGAGGTTCCCCATCCCAGCACTACACTAACCCCTGCCAACTCAAGCTGGTTAGATTGTGTCAAAACAGTATTGTGCATCTGTACATAGCCCAGTAACAGTCATGAGTAAGGATTTCAGTTTACAACATTATTTGGCTGACAGCATCAGTGTACAACCCATTTTAGAAAAAACTGTAATTTGAATGATGAAAGACTTTTGCATTTTTGATAAGAACTTTTGGTTCATATCCTGAATTAAGAGACATGATCAGACCCCCACCCAGCACATTAGTGTCAGCCTGTTGTTTTATGAACACTCCACATGTATTACTGCCTTATTAGTGGAGGAGACAGATAATCTTGGGTACCCAGTCAGTAGCATTTGAGGCATTTAAGTTGCTAATTTTAGAAAAGCCGGCTTGAAGTTTCCTGACTCTGGGTGTCTCCTGCACAGAATTCTAGGAAAACGCCCCCAAAGGGATATGTTTATAGTTCAGTGGGTCTGGGGTTCATTGTTTGGGACACAATGCTTGGTCTGCCTGGAGCCAACCCTAGACATCAAACAGTAGGGTGAGTTTGCCCATGGTTGGCCACGGGCCAGTCTGCTGGGATGTTATCAGGACACGCGCATGGCCCATAATCAGTCACTTTGCAGAGACCAGACTGATGCTCAGAGTCCAGTGGGCTGAAAGAGTCTGATTTTAAAAGGGAAGTATGTTTTCAATCATAGAACATAGCAGTAAATAGCAAACAGTACAATTTACTATTACTTCTAAGCTGGATCCCATGCCCTCTCATCCCTCTTTTTCCAAACTACCTGCTTGGACCCCATAGTTTAAATGTGTAATTGTTTAAGTATAAAAGTAGATGGCATAAAATGTCACGGCTCATAAATCTGTTGGAATGTGCATGCTGCAGTCACCTTCCTTCTTCCTCTGTTTCTTTAGAATAATGTGACTGCACCCTCTCCTGCAAATACCAAAACAATGAAGCACTCAATTTGTTGATAAATCCCTCATGTGCATTGCAAGGAATGAGGTTTCCCTAAATACTTTGTATACACTGTCTCACTGTGCGTATCACATGTCTGAACTTTAAACTAGCAGAGCTTGGTTCACTAGGGTTCAGGGGACCTATCGGTTTGCACACACACACACAAACACACACACACACACACACACACACACACACACACACACACACACACACACACATACCACTGCGGGTGTTGTTTAGCAAAATGTACTTGCAGAATAGATTTAAAAACATAAGAAATCACTATACACAAAAATGAGACAGCCATTTGAATGTAATTTATGGGATCATCCGTCAGGCGGTCACATTATCTCACAAACAATGCGCCCTTACAAAAGCTCATTTATGAGGATCTCATCCGCAGACATAGAGTAATGTTACAGTTTAAGCCTATCATCATTAATTTTACAATAAAAGGAAGGGAAGGGAAGGGAATGAAGGGTTAAAGGTGGAACATTTTTTAGATTGTATTATTGTTTCCGTCTCATATTGGATCCTGCTGTATCTCTTGACCGCTTTGATAATATTGTTCCAATGACATGTCCTGGGAAAACCCACAGAAAAAGGATCACTCATTTTAGGTGGCATATTTTAGAGCCAAAGTGGAGCCGTTTTATCTACTTGAACTGACAAAGATTGAATCTATAAATAACTATGAGACAAATTATTAAAAAAGAAATTTAACAGCAATGCTGGGAATTCATTTTTACACCACCTGCAGTGGAAGTCTTTTGAGGGTTTTGCTTTTGCATATTTGTTATTTTCCTGCAGCCACTTGCTTTATGTCACGCTGTTTAACATTCAGCTCAGTCTGAGGAAAAGTTTGTGTGGAGTTGCTTGTACTTAGCAACACTTACTGCTTTGGCAAATGCAAAAGAGCTGAAACACCAGGATACAACCACTCAGCGCACTGACATCAAACAGCCTACAACACTAAGAGCCCATTGCATAATGTAGAGTCTAATTCATGGTGGGCTTAGCCTGCCATACCTCTCTGTACCAGCCCAACTGAAACTACATCAAAGGTGGTTGAATGACTTATTAATATATGAATTTGGATTGATAGTCCTATGGACAATGTCTTATCTGAAAAGCAATGCGCACAAACATTTATTTTTGGAAGTTGTGATGTATCATCCTAGATGTTGTTTAATGTGTAAAAGGTTGTAATATTTTAATGCTTTATGATTTTGCGCTTTCATTGTTTGGGTGTGCTGCCTGTGTTCTTGTTCACAGCAGACCTTTGGTCAGCCAGGGTTAATCACTTTATATCTCAAGGCCTTACTGAGGCTGTGTGTTGATGTAATCTGTTTGCAATGTTTGCAAATGAGAATTCCTGCTGCACAATGCAGCCACTGGAGTATTTGCCCTCACAGTGGGCGGTACACATGTCTGGCTGTCGCATAGCCGGTGGCTGTGGTGGCTATTATGATCTAAACAATGGAAATCAAACATTGTGCTTTACTGGAAGCCACTTTAGATGCTATGTGCGATTAGATTCACATATACATACTCTACTTTACAGTGGTAGAGCACAGGCACAAAACTCGGAACAGCTTTTGTGCTAGACGCTGCCTCTCCAGATTTTACAATGCACCTCAAGCAACAGATTTATGGGTAAAACAAACGTCACTGTTATGTATTTCTTACCTTAGCAATGCTCACTGCTCATCTAACATTATGAAGGATTTTACTGTTATCTTTATGCACAGCCTAATATCGGCAGTCTTGCATGATATTACACTGAGAAGTTATTGCACAGATAGTATTTTCATGAAAGGTGCTTGGCTGATAGTGCTCATCAAGTAGAACTTAAATAATTTGCTTCCACAAATCCACAGCTGTCCTATTTGGATGGTAAAACACATCTTGATATTTGCATCATTGCACTAAAGTCCATGTAGAGTTGTTCCTTGTGGTAAAAGCTGAGATAAAACTGCTTAAGTTGCTTGGCTTCTCCTAAAGATTAAGGACAATTTGAGATTAAATCAATATGAGATTAAATCAGCATTGAAAATTAGGAGGTCTGGCTGTTCTTGGTGTTATAAAAAATGTTATCTTTGAATTATGTGCCGGACAATATTGTTTTGCTTGAAAATGGCAGAATCCAGTATCTTCCCCTCCTGTGTGGAATTGGCACACATTTTCCACTGAATCATTAAAAAAAACTTGACTGACTTATTGACTTAACTTCTTTTTTGACCTTGTATACATGTAGCAATAATTTTGTTTCTCAAATATAAATACATTTATGTTTCTATGAGTTGATGAGAACCTCAAGCTAATCAGAAACATTGTGTGTTTATGTTGTGGTGGCAGTTATGTGTGGAGTTGTAAGGAGTAATCATCGACATTGTAGTAACTTAACCTTTAACTGTGTCTATGATTTTTTTTCTCTCTCTTTTTTCCTGTATTACCTTGTACCTTGTATTACCTTCCTGTATTAACAGCAGAATGTATGTACCCATCCCCACCTTGGGAACAATTGCTTGAAAACAGAAACATGGCGTGCTATGACCAGACAGACAGGAGAAAGTGGACTTTGAGACTCCAGGCAGCTGCAACAGCTGACAAAAGCGTCAGTCGACAAAAAAATAATAATGGCAATGAAAGAAACTAACTAGCCAGTTAAATACATAGGTAAGCATAATTTAATACATGTTTCCCATGACTTCTTAAAACGCAGGCACAAAGAGATGTATGTTTATATCTTGCATTAGTGGGGAAAAAAGAAAACCTAATGTTCTGCAGTAGGTACATATGTAAACAG
This sequence comes from Myripristis murdjan, assembly GCF_902150065.1. Classification (NCBI taxonomy): domain Eukaryota; kingdom Metazoa; phylum Chordata; class Actinopteri; order Holocentriformes; family Holocentridae; genus Myripristis; species Myripristis murdjan. The sequence continues at coordinate 13,152,904 of NC_043995.1, read as the reverse complement.
TGATTTAAATCGGGACTTTTCTCCATAGGTGTGCGGGCTTTTTAAGGCTCAGCACTGGGGCCAGATGTTGTTACTATTGATAAGGATTCAAAACAAGCCAAGAGAAAACACTTCCCCTCTGTAGCCGCTGCTAAACAGTAGCTGAGCTTTCCTTGGCGCCCTCCTCCTCCGATGTCTAGGAGGGAGACATGCAAATTAATCTGAGGAAGAAAAAAAAAAATCCTCCCCAGCCCGTGAGTCTTCAGAGGCAGGCACAACTTCACAAACTCACAACAAGAGGGACAAAGGACGGGAAAATCCAGTTTGAACTTGTGCTCCGGGATAAAAACATGCAATCCCTTCTTTTCACAAAGGACTGGTAGTTTGCAGCTGTTGAATTTTGTTTTTCTCTGCAAAAAAAAACTGTGAATTTTATTGGACAACATTTTGTCCTTATTGCTGAGCCATGGGAAGTACAATGAAGACATAACTCAGGTAAAATTTCAAAATTCAATTCTGGCCACATGAACTTGCTATTTTAGGCTTATATTTTGTAATCAGCCAAGGTGTGATTTTGTTTGGTTTTGTCTAGAATATAGGCCAAATTTACAATTTTCGCCTGGAATGTAGTGAAAATTTGTAAATATGACATTTATGTGGGACAAAAATCTTTTAAAATAATTTGACAGCATAAATCCATCTCCTGGACCCAACAAATTACACATATCGTCTCCATACATAAACTGTTGCAATCGTCATAATGTTATTTTATCATTATCCTCTCGTGGAATTTTAGTGGCATAATTTTATGATTGCTTTATCGTGCAAATAAAAATATTCAACATTGTCAGATCAGTTAGTCTCGTGTAAAACAGCTCGCTGAGTTTGGCTTTGACAGTTCTAAACCCCGCCCATCTCATTTGTCAAGTTAGCGTCAAGTTAGCCACAAAAAGGCCAGAACATGAGCGGAAGTCGAGACAACACATATTGGTCACGCCAAATTTGTACATATTGTGAAAATTTGTCGTGGGTGGTGGGACGAGGGGAAACAACAGTTGTTTTGTTTTATAAAACGCGTGTAATTCCGACAACTGTTCCGTTTTTATTGCCATTCAAACCAAGCCTGGCATTTACAATCATAAGATAATATTAATGTACACCCAGTACAATTCGCATACTGAGCTATTCGAAACTGTTATTCCGACACTACCTTCTTCATTTTCATTTCGGTATTTCGCATTCCTCAAAATGTGTTCATAAATATGGATTTTGTTTTGATAGTTTAACCGGAAGTGGTAGTTATAATTTTCGCCACCTTGTCACGACTGTTGGTTTCTGTCCGTCTGTCCCACCGCACTCGACCTCCACATCGTTTGTTGGGTCGTGTGAAATGAAGCATAGCTCGTAACGACAAAACTAACTAGCGACCTAATCCTACACTTCCATGGCAGTTATTATTTCCTCCTTTAGTTACCCCATTACTCTTTAAAAATTCCGCCTAAAAAGAAAAAGCGATCTACCCCCACCTTTGGGCTTTCAGCACACGTAAGTAACGACGTTGTTAGCATGTTGCTAAACTAACCGGCTAGTTTGCGGACAAGCCTATAATGGAGGCTGTTACAGATACCGCTAGCGATATTAGCGTCGTTATTTATCTGTAAATTCACCGATGGAGCTCTGCGTAACAATAGTGTTGTTGAATATCTACCTTTTAGGTAGTTTATACGTTTTGCTAACCTTGTAAACGTAAGCACCGCTACCTAATACAACCATGCTAGTACAACATGGCCAGCCAGGTTCTAGCCAGACATGTTAACGTGATGTTTTCAAATGATAACTACAAATCAGTTGTTTATTTAGCAAGCCACACACGGGTTGGAAGCATCTAGTAAACTTGTAGATGATAATGAAATTGTGAGTTTTATCTTGATGTTTAAACAGGTGTGAATTAGCATTTTAAATGAACTCATTCATTACCCTATTAAATTGCATGTGTCCATTGTATCCTGTTTCCTGTGTCACTGCGTAGTTAGTGCTGTCCCTGCTTCCCCTTTTGCCGTTTGATAACGCTGTCAATAATTTGTCTTATCAACAGATTTCCCCCTTTTATGCTAATCCCCTTTGCCACTATTAAAACACGAGTCAGATAGTGCACCTGCCACACATAAGGGCAAAGGAGGAGGTTCACATGCTGGGGGGAAAAAACACAGGCATTTTGTAAACTCTGTTTTTAAATAGTGCCATATCATTAACATATTATCATCATCATCAGGTTTTCTCTAATGTGAGTGTCTGAGTTCTGTGTGCCTTGACCACACCTGTCCTTGCAGGTGTATAACAACTATCCAGAGGGACTAGGGGCGGCTCTCTACCGAGAGCCGTTTGACTTCAACGCCGAGCCACCTTGGGATCCTAGCTGATAGTGGAGGAGTTCCATCTCAGGACTCGTCCATGTGAGTAGGTGGGAAGAGGGGCAGAATGAAGCATGAATGCCTACTCTCAGGGTATGCTGACAGAAGAAAGATATCATACAGGCAGAACCCTGTTTCCTGTTGCAGTTGTGTACGCGTGTGTGCTTGTTTGTGTATGCATTGCGTAAAATTGTCTCACAGAAATAGATGACAGAATGAATAAATGGACGGATTAATAAGCAGCATGTCCCAGATATATCACAAACAGCCTGTAGTTATTCCAGATCTAACATTGCAGATCTATTTTCAGCCTTTCTATTTCAATAACAGGACATGGTGTTCTGGACTACTTTTATTTGAAGAATTTTGTCACTTGCTCTGATTTTGTAATAATAGAGTGTGCAATTTGGTAGTAGATTTTTGTCATCTTAATGTGTGAAATGAAATTTTCATCATAGTGCTTTTTGTAGAGGTACATTTTGTTGATATGATGTATTACTGTACAGGAATTAACCCCTCTCCCCTTTCCCACAGCCTTTACCCTTTTATTTATATTTATTATTTTTCACATTTATATTTAAGACAACAGATTTTAATACTTCAGCTAAAGCTAATTTGGACCTGGCTCTACTTGTTGCTCCAGAGCTGTCTCTGGGTGTTGAGTATCCAGCTATTTGCCTGCCAAATGCTAATCCCTTGTACACAACTGTCACTAACCCCTTTTACAGCAGTAAACTCTGCCTTGTCACTGCAGTCTACCATGCAGCAGGGTTTTTAGACAGTCTGTCTACACGTATTGTTAGTCTCCCCCATTGTACCTACCAAAACTACAGAGTCATTTCACATCTGGTCCAGACCAGACCACTGTGCCCCTCTGACGCATTGTGTAACATTATCGAAAGTGGAGTTGTGACACCAATGCCGCCAGTATTGTACCCTGGTTAATGCCATCAAAAGGAACCTTTACGGGTCACCACCTCAGGGATTAATGGTGATTGTTGGGAGTAATTGATGGTAAAGTAAACGAACCCTGTGCCCCAGAGGCGGTGTTTTCACAGCAGCTGTTCAGATGAATAGGCCTCTTCCACGAAAACCATCTATTCTGTGCTGCGATTGGCTGCTCACTGAAAATGGCTTGTTGCACCAGGGATCTGATGGGAGATGTTTAAAATTAAGGGTAGAACTAATGAATAGTCTAGAGAGGATGACTGAATATGTGTTATTGAATTGTTGAATTGTTTTACCTGTTGAACTTTATGTCTCATGTTGACTTTCTCTCTTTCTTGTACAGTTTGTTGCATAAGTCTAGGACCCCAGGGGCTCGAGAGGGTGCGAGCAAGACCACTTCAGACTAGCCATATTCTTTATGCCTGTCGGATTAGCAGAGAACGGTTGAGAGGATGAAAGGAATCGCAGATGAACCACAGTATTCTATCGGCCTGCTGGAGGGAGGCACGGCCCTTAGTGATGTGATTGACAATCACATTTATGAACAAACCTTGGTAAGGAACCTCACTATTACAACATACATTGCGCAGTTGTAAGTTTGGATTTCTTGCTGTCTTAGTATTGTCTCAAACATGCACTTCCAGTGTGCAGTACAGTTTATTGTACATGGTAACTTTAGTGTGATATTTTAAATGAAACATCACAAATGTTTTGTTATGACATGCCTGTTTATCTTTGAAAGATCAGAACTGTCTGAAACATGATTTTGTTTGTAATGTAGCTAACTGTGCATTTAGTATAGTAGTGTAGTAGCTGTACAAGTATTTGTGTTTTTACTTCAACAGAGTATTCTTTGACTTGCCATGCACCTCTGTGTGTGTTGTTGCTCCATAGGCTGAGAAGAGTGCGTTCTTTGTAGCAGACCTGGGAGTTATAATGAGGCAGCATGTTCGCTGGCGAACCCACATGGCCCAGATTCGGGCCTATTATGCTGTCAGATGCAACAGTAGCCCAGCTGTTATCGAAGTTCTTGCTGCCCTTGGCACTGGATTCATATGTACTAACAAGGTACCTGAGGAGGCTGCCACCCACCAGGACCAGCATGATAGATCACTGTTGTAACTTCAGGGTTCTCCATAGTTTTAACAAGCTTCATGTCTCATGAAAATGGAATTTGATGTACAGTTCTTTTTTTAATAACAGTCCAATTACACGTATACTCCAACACCTCATCCATACATGTGAGCACCTAGAAAGCCTAAGTATTAAAAAAACAACAACAAAAAAACAAACAAACAAAAAAAAAAAAACTCTTTGGCTGCATCTTTTATAGTAGGGTTCGTAGCACCACCTAGTGGTCAGCATAACTTGGGATCAGTTTCCACGCTTATTGTCATATTTTGTCCATAAGGAACTATTTAGGATGAACATGGTATGATGAAATATTTAATAGTATTGCTGTGTCCTTGTTTTTTACTTGTTTCAGTCTGAGTTAGAGCTTGTGCAGAACCATGGTATTCCTTCTGAGGACATCATCTACAGTGGTGTTTGCAAACAGCTCTCCCAGATTAAATATGCTGCTAAAAATGGCATTGACCTCCTGGTGTGTGACAACGAAGCAGAGCTACGGAAGATTGCTCGCTGCCACCCCAGCGCCAAGTAGGTGCTCCTTAATGATGTAAAAAGTCCTTGTCCCAGTGATATATAACTTTTAAAGTTACCAGTTTTCCATTGTTAAATAACTGGTTATGCAAATATCCCTTCTCTCCCATCCCTTATTATTATTATTAGACAGTTATTAGTTATTATTTTGTCTTTACAACATATCGTGAAAAATATTTTGTCACACTTTTTGTCACAACAGAACAAGGTTGTCAGCAACAAAAAAAGTCAAAATATTTCTGTAACATCTTGTTTCAAACTCAAATGTCAGGGTACATCTGCAGATATTCTTTTATTTACTGTGTTTTTGTCACATCCTTATTCAAACTATGTATCTTTAAACTGTCAACTCATCTGGTTTCATTCTCTTCAACAAACCAGTAACAAAAGATTTTTTTTCTCTCATGTCTTTTGATCTAGGCTGTTGATCCAAGTGTCCACAGAGGCATCCAGCCCAGAGGAGGAGATGAGCATGGCGTTTGGCTGCTCCCTCAAAGACTGCAGGCATCTGCTGGAGAGTGCTAAGGAGCTGGGTGCGCAGGTGGTGGGGGTCAGGTGAGGTCTACAGAAATTTTCCATGGCTGGTTATTAAGATCTGAGGTAGAGGAAGTATAGATTCTGTGCGGCGATGTAAATATTGTCCTGATTAATGATAAGCAGTTTGTTTGATTTTGATCACAGTTCCGCTCCTTATTTCACAGTTGCTTGTCCATGGAGAGTACAGTAATGTTGGACCACTTGGCTTGCTATTTAACATTAGCAACTGAAATGTAATCATATCATATTACATGCAGTATACATAGCAGCAGTGCTTACACCTCAACATGATTTATTGTAAAGTTGTCAGAGCACGTGTTGTGTACAGTCAGCTACACACTTGTGCAGTCCATGCGACCTAGTCACGTTGAAGTTTGTTCATCATGCAGTGTCATGGAGTTGTGTTAAAGTTCATAGCTAATATGTGAAGATTTAGAGTTGAAGTTAAAATTTTACAATAAAACATCTTGGTTAATGATATACTGCTCAATAACAGACATGGTTTGTTGAAAATCAAGCGTCGACACGATTATAACGTTTATTGGAACACACGTACAGAGCATTGAAGTGTTTGAATGACTTACCTGACCTTCCTGTGTGGAGATTTTCAAGCATGCTGTTTTGACCACCACATTCTCTTCTTAAAATAATGATTCCAGCTGTGTGTAGCTGTAAGATGAACCTTTTGTTAAAATATTGAAGTTTAACTGCTCTTGCCGCTGTGTTTTCTCCCACAGGTTCCATATCTCCAGCTCCTGTGAGGATGACCAGGCATATGTTCATGCCATCTCTGACGCACGATGTGTCTTTGATATGGGAGTACGTAACAATAATAAAATGTTCTTCTATGAGTGCAGTTATAGAGTTCAGCAAACACCATTTGCTTGTTCATTGAACACTGGTGACAGATTCACTCCAGAAATATTCACAACTTATGTAATTACACCCATGTGGGTCAAATATTTACAAGCTCTTCTTCTACCTCAGGAGGACATTGGCTTCAACATGAAAATCCTTGACATTGGAGGTGGCTTCAGCGGCTCTGAGTCCCAGCTGGAACAGGTCAGTGTGTTTCCATCTGCTGTTTACATATTACTGAATCAGAGCCCCTCTTGACCCAGTGGTGTGTAGTGGGTGAGAGGTCACAGCTAAACCACTCTGCAAAGCTTGACTGTGTGACTCAACTATTTTATTAGTTGAAAGATGTTGATTTTTTTTTTCTTTACCACAATTATCTCTGGCAGATTAATAGTGCAATCATGTCTGTGGTGGACGCGTACTTCCCTCCTTCTGCTGGGGTCTCCATCATTGCTGAACCAGGCAGCTACTTTGTGTCCTCTGCTTTTACTCTTGCCGTCAACGTTATCTCCAAGGAGGTGGTTGCACGAGATCGCCAAGACCAGGCACACGGTCAGTGTCTGTTATTCATTTTCAAACACTGTTCACTGACAGTATACAGTGAGAAATATTATGTCCCAGAAACCGTCAGACTCTTCCATAGTACAGCCAAAGAGAACCACATTGACGTGCAACTCACAGAAGTGAAAATAAAAGACTTCATAAAAAGAGGTTTCTAAATCAGTGTTCTTCTTTCATAAAGTGTCTGTCTCTCATCTCTGTATAGATGAACCGTCTCCCAACGATGAGCCAGAGTTCCAGTATTACATGAACGAAGGTGTGTATGGATCATTTGCCAGCAAACTGACTGAAACACTGATTCCTGCACCATCTGTGCACAAGGTAGGTCGGTCTGACATCTCAAGATGTAACCATTATATAATGGTATTTAGAGCATTTTGGTAACAAAACCACAGACCCTAATAAGTCATTGACTGTGTTTACATGCACTAGGATAACCTATCTATGGCCATGTTAAGCTGTTTACATGCACCTTTGATACTCTGTGATTTAGGATTCCAGTCATGAATAAACCAATAAAAAAAAAAAAATACTATTCCCACCAAATATCCCTCCTTTTTGACAGGGAAAATGATGATACCATGATTATGATACCATGATACCATGATTATGCTCTTCTTGACAAATAACCCCAACATTATAGGCAATTATACTTGCCATTACAAGCAATCACAGACATTAAGAATATGAGGCAATAGATGTTGCTAGAAATGTATTCACTCTAGAAATTTACTAATGATGGATTACCTGTCAATAATCGATGATAGATGGGAGACAGGACTCTACTGATATAGATTGGAATGAAAGCTTTTGCATGTCACAGAATTCATTTATCAACTTGTACAGCATGTAACTAAGCCTTGCCCACTGCTTAGTCTACTTGCAGTTAGAGTCCAACTTGTTTTGTCTAAGTGGTCTTGTAAATGTTGGAGAGTGGTGTGACTCCCAAGTTTCAGTTGGTGTGTTTGAGTTATGGTGCTGAAAAGTGAATTTTCTATGCATGTAAATGGAGCCGGTTAGATTTTCCCTGTCATCTTATGTTGCACAAACTCTCAGTTGTTTTGCTGACTTCTGACTCCTTCAACCCAACCCACATTTGTTTCTAAAGATGTGAGTTGTTTTGCTTGTATACTGAAATCATTTGTGCTTTGTGTGCTAGCAGAACACAGCCCTGAATGATCCTGTGTTCAGCAGCAGTCTTTGGGGTCCATCTGGGGACGACATGGATCAGGTGGTGGAGCACTGTCTGTTGCCTGAGATCAACATCGGAGACTGGCTCATTTTTACCCACGCTGGGGCCTACAGTCTGGGTCAGCCAATCTCCATCTCCAGCGACACACCCACTCCACCTGTCTACTATGTCATCTCCTCTGGTGACTGGTGAGAAAAGCACTAACAGAGTTGGTTTAAAATGAAAGAATTAAGTTGCGGATGATTAGTGTGACAGCCTGTTAAGTTATAGATGTAATGGACCAGATGATTTGTGTTAGAGCACTCAATTTCAAAGAAACTTCTAAAGAAACAGGCATTGGTATTCAATCCTTGTCTCATTTTCCTCCAACAGGTTTGAGATGCAGGACACCAGTGTCACCCAGGAGATCTCCCTGAAGAACTTCTCTTTGGTCCCTTATTTCTTCAATTCCTGCCAATCAGAGGCTGCCCTCTCAGTCCCAGCTTAGCTACAGTCAGCCCAGGAAGGCTTTTATCTTCCCATTCTGGTTTTTGCTGCCAATCTCCTCTGGCCTACATTCCACTGGGATGAACTGTACAGACAGTGCAGATATTGCTTAAATTTTCTGGGACCAGATTGATCTAGCAAACCCCAATGTACAGTGCACTGTGTGGCTGGACATGAAAAAGCTGAGTAGATGTTAAATTATTAGTATGCAATAAAATGGACCACTTCCAAAATAAAGATGGAATCTTCCCTTCGCTTTGGGCATCCCATGGCATTACGGTTTACACACGTACACTAGATATATAATTGATTTTAACTGATTATAGTTGAAACATGTATTATCTATATCTCCACTGCTGTTGTCAGTCTTGTAAAGTACATGTCTATCCCTGAGTGAAGCAGTGTATTTAAACAGGAACATTGTTTTGAGACATTTTTGGATGCTTTGCTACAAGAATATTTATGTATATTTATGATTTTATTTGGTTGTATAGTTTTTGTTTTGTGATAAAAGCTTAACTCTGGTTGCATTTATAATCAGTTAGCCTACTCAGTATTTTGCAAGGAGGGCTTGCAGCACACTGCTGCACAGATGAAAGTACATTTATTCATCCACTTTATGCAGCAAATGGAACCAATGTGATTAATGGGCAGCATCACCATGAGAAGCCCTCCTGGGGGAATTCATGGCTGCACTGCTGTATGGTCTGGTCTGGTCGGGAAACAGTGGAAAGCTCATGGTTCAGTGTTCACCAGCTAACTGGTGTTTCAGTGGGTTCTCTCCAAAGTGCTGAGTGCTGCCTTAGCTAGCTCCCAGACTAGTGGCAGGTAAGGACTGGCAGGTAATTGCTATGCATTTGTCATAGCTCAACAGGCTTATTAGACAGAATGTGCTGGCGATGGCACAAGGGAAGTGTTAAGGGATAAGGAGGCAACCATTGAGGATGGGATGCTGTTTGAACAGCATCCCTTGTGCTAGAACTCTTACTTTTTGCCATGTCAATTGATATTTATATTGTACTTTGTTTAAAAACAATTGATTTTCCAACATTTATGAATATGTTGGAAGAATGTTATTTCATGCCTGTACATTTGGAAAGTGTGTACCATATCTGTGAATTGTCTCCCAACCTTTGTCCAAGGCATGATGAGTAACAGGCAGTAGCCTGTTAACTTGTAGCTATGCTTGTAATAAACACCTCATTGACTGGATTGTGAAATATTGTGTTAATGTTTCATTGAGATATATCAAATGATGGTTTTAAGCAGGGTCATCATGCTATTACACACACATCAAAACAAGCAATATCTCTTCAGTCACCACCTTCCCTCTCTGACAAATGATTTCCTAACATGGTCACTTCATCCCATTCTCATCCTGGATAATGTGATGATAGAGGCTAAAGGGGATATTGTTCAGGAAGCCAAATCTCTTTCTGGGGTCAACATGTCTATGTAGGTACCATTAAGCAAAATTTGTTGATGTTTAACTGCATGTAAAACATGTAGGAGGCAAACAGGATTCTCTATCACAGTTCTATGGATCCAGCTACTGTACCATTACAAAGTGACTGAGATGCAGCTACAACAAACTTGATTCCAGGAGAAATAAATTGGAATATAGACCTTTGTTGCTGTTTACATGCGAATTATATGATATACATTAATTGACAGAGTCCAGGAGTTTGTGTTATTCACTATTGCCACTCTTGGGTGACAATACAGTAAGACAAATCAGCATGCACAAATATAGCAATATTCTTGCTGTTGATAACAATGATCAGTGGAAGTAAAAGGTACTCCTTTACATAAATAAAAGCAATACCATAATGGGGTAAAATACCCCAGTAAAACCAAATCTCCCGCATTCAAAAATCACAGCATCTGTAGCCGTCTATTTAACAAGATAAGAAATCAACATCATGATTTTATGTTTCATAGAGAATTTATTTTCCCTGAAAAAGACAGCTGTGTGCAAAATTGCTTCATTACAAAAAAGAAATGACAGAAAAAGACAGAAAAGTTTCCAACATTCTTTGGTCAAATAACACCAAAATGTAAAACATACAGTTAAATGAGCATATTGGACAAGCAACATGTACAAAAATGATGTCAAACAATATTATCCTAATTTGTTTGTTGTAACTGCCCTGCTTTTAACAGCTGTATTTTCATGGGCTTAGTAGACTCCAACTTTGACATTTAAAGAAATACAGTAGTTTGTCGTGCAACTGTAAACATTAGCATTGGCTCCAAACCCAATTCATGCTCAATTACAACACCTAGTCAAGTAGGGACCATTAAAAAACACTAAATCAAAACTTTACATCTAACTTAACAGTTTAGCATACACAGCAATATTAAGATCTCAGCAGTGCTATTCAATTTGGATGGCAGCATGTTTAAGTCAGACTTACAAGATGTGGAAGCACGCACATAAAAGTTGAATCTCAGTTTAGCATCTTGGTAACCTCTGACTTTGCTTTTGCTGTGAACAAGAAGACAGACATGTTTCGGCTAAAGCTGTTCCCCGTGAGTGAAGAAAAGATGCCTGTTGTTTTGTTCACAATAAAACCAAACAAAGGGAGAAGTTGCCAAATGTTACACCGAGATTCAACTTTTGCATGCGGACTCCTGCATCTTCCAAGTCTGAGCATAACTTTGGGAAGATGCTGCACCGGCAAATAGTAATAGTCTTGAGTGGGGACTGACAGTGTTGTTAACATATAAAAGTCTGACATTTCCCTTTTCCAATTTCCTATCACAACAGTCTGTGGGACCTGTATTATGTCCAACCAAAGGCAGCCTAACAGTCATCAGAGGGGAAAAAAAAAAAATCAAAGAATACTGTTTCTCAGATTCCCACTGTCCCATTGGTCTTCATTTAAGATCTCTCAGGTCAGAGAGAGTTGGCCCCTCGAGGGCACAGCTCAGTTTAGTTTAGTTTATTACTTTATTTGACAGGGACTTATTAATAACACTTCTGAAAATATGAGTTAGTGAGATAAACTCATTTTCACCTGTTGTCCCCAGACAGACAAATAGTTAAAAGCACAGATGTTAAGAATAAAAGCATACAAGTACAATCAAACAGAGCCTGCGCTACAGAGACAAGACAGACAGCTTTTATGATATATATATATATATATATATATATATATATATATATATGTGTGTGTGTGTTTATACGTATATACGATATATACGTTACAGTGATTTCTAATAAGCCAGGCTCTTCACTCTGTGGGGAGGGAATGGTAGTTGGCACAGTTTCTTATGCGTTGCATTAAAATGTTCCGGTCGAAGGAGCTGTTTGGCCAAAACTACACTGACTTCTTGGGATAAGACAATCTCCTCCAGTTGTTGCTCTAGTAGTGCGGCTGGTTTTTAATGGGATCTAAGTACGGAGTGATGCAGGATCCATATTGTGCAATACCTTCAAAACAAGACACAGTCTACTGTACTTAACCCTGTTTTCCCTACTTAGAGAGTGCTGCTGAGGATGAGGCCGTGGGGTCAACAAATTGAGATACCCCCATCGTCCAGCAGGGTGTCTTCTTGGCTGCTAGGTGTCGCCGGGCGTGTTTGGCCAGGTGGTCGCTGCGCATGAAGCGGCTGAGGCACATGGGGCAGGCGAACCTTTTCTCTCCTGTGTGGGTCCGACGGTGGCGGGACAACTCGTCGGAGCGGGCAAATCGCCTCTCGCAGCCCTCCCACTTGCATTTGAAGGGTTTCTCTCCTGTGAGGACAATGACAGTGATGTGAACATTGAGACAGGACTCCTAGACATGCAATCCAACGTGGATGGAGGTTGAGGGGTGGGAATAGATACTACACCTCTTTTCAAGACTTGCTTTTGTGTGTTGTTTGTTATCTTATTATATTTCACAATTATATTTATTTTGACTGTTAGGCGCTATGTAAAGTAAATAGAAAAAGCAATGGAAAAATATATTTTTAGTGTCAAGAAGAAGCAGGGCATAACCTGAATCACAGTTGTACCTGGACCTGGAAGTATACAGACCCTTGACACTAGAAGCAGGTTTCTCCCATTGCTTGGTTTTCTACACATTTTACGGAAGATGAATCCTCACTGACAGCCACATAAATCAAATCCTAACTCTCACCTGTGTGGGTCCTCATGTGTGCCTTGAGGTGGGAGCTCTTGAAGTAGGTCTTGCCACAATCGTCGTGGGGACAAACATGACTGCGTACCCGTGACACCTCTGGCTGTGGTGGGCTGACTCTCTGAACTAAAGGGGTGAAACCAGGCGCAGGGGCAATGGCTGGTAATTTACTGCCACCAGGGGTCACTACTGCTGGCTGAACGTAAACTGTGGGGATGGTCGGCTGAGGGACCAGCAGCATTACAGGGCCCTTTGCCAGCTGAGTTCCCAAGAGCAAGACGTGAGGAGGAGTGCCTGCGGGGGATTGTGATAGTGGGTGCTGATGACAGGCAGATGTAGCCGTCACAGGTTTGGGCACAACGGCAGTAGTGACTACTGCACCGGTACAAGCAGGTGACACTGAAGGTATCTGGCAGAAGACAGGCACAGGAGAAAAGCTAGAGACAGAGGGCACAGGTTGAAGGGTGTGTGATTTATCACCCAGGACTGGAAGCTTCAACTGGGTGTTGCTGGCTTCAGCTGAGGTCGGCAGTGTCACAGTAACGGGTATTTGTGAAGCAGGAGAGTGAGAGTTTTTTATAATATTCTCCTCAGAGTCTCTCCGATTGAGTCTATCCTCAGAGTTTAAAGTGCTATTTGAGTCTTTTGTGTCCTGCTGGGGGAGGCTGTGTTCTCTGGAGACGGGGTAGATGTTACAGGAGCAGCGCTGGGCGTCTGCAGTGTGGCGGATCACGCTGGTGGAGCGGGACCTCTGCTGAGTAGCAGCAGTCTGAGGCTGCAGAAGACTCTGTTCTGCTGGCACTGGGCTCTGCTGGCATGTAGGTCTAGATGGCGCAGGTTGGTGCAGTGTTGTTCCTGAAGATGGGTGAGTGGTCTCAAAGTTGGGTGGACTGTATGGAGGTGTCATGCACTGAAAAGACAATGGTTGATCAATCGGTATTCTATTATTTAATATGACTGATATACACTGATAATTTTCTCTGATTCTACCACTATACTATATGTCACGAGTTATATGCATCATTTCGATAAAATAATGATGCTCTGCTAAATAATATTTTGTACAGTGGAAATGACTGATGAGACTAGCCTTAACTAAAGTAGGCCTAGGTTATTTATCATAAATAGGTAACAGTGCACAAACTCTGGTTTCTAATGCCATGTTCTAGGCCTGCACATTTCCAAAATCTTGATCACACAGCCTAGAATAAAAAAGTTAAACATGACAACTCTCAGCCCATTATGGGTCATTTACCAGTGGGGAGTCCTGCAATACTGCAGAGCCAGGGGAGGGGGAATCGTCCTCTGAGAAGTCTGAGGAGGGGGTCAGAGGTCTGAAGTGGCTGAGCCTGAAGTTCCTGGTCTTCCAGTGGTTAGTCATTGACATCAGAGCCTCCACAGCCTCCAGATCTCCTGAACCTAAAGGCCTGGGCTGGAAATCATCCTGAATGCCTGAGTGAGGCGCCTCAACCTGCATGGTGCAACTCTGTTTAAAAGGGAAAGCTAATCATCAGACATCATTGTAAGGTGTAGAGATGAACATATATTCATAACAATCGTTTAAAATTTGCTAATCCCTGTCATGCATTTTATTTTGATTAATGTATTCTTAAAGTAGAACTTTCAACATGTGATTCATAATAATCTTGTCTTTAAAAGAAGTCTTCATTGTGCCAGACTGCTTTACTGGATTTAGAAAATGCCAAATATCAATGGCCCTACATTATGTAAGCAGACATACACAGTTGCCTCCTCATGCCACATGCCTGTTCAGTCAACTTTTTAAAACATATTGACTTTGCCAGATATCAACCCATACAGCATGTGTAAAAAAGAGCATGTGAACTAAGCATGATCAGCTGCTGCTCTTCACCACTGGGCCCTTTCACCCACTTCCCCCTGGGGCCAAAAGCACCAACTGTGCTTACACAAACAGTCCCACAACACAACCCCTCCCCAGTCACAAAGTCCCTCAGTATCAACTCACAGTTGCTAAAAACTACAATTTACTGACATCATGTCCCTGAGTTTGCCATCACCACTAATGGTACTGCTCAATCACTAAGTTTGTAATCTATGACCTCTGATCATCACAAGGCACAACACCCACAAATAAAAAAGAAATCAATTATACATCTTAAATTATTTGTGTATTATTATTGTTACTATTATTGTATTTAAATTACCTCAGTTACTATTGCGCCCACTATGGATTCATGTTGGGAAAATTTATGTCAAATCTGGGTAAACAGTTTCTCTACTCAACAGGTGGGTCAACACAGGTTTAAGTGGGTTTTCCCTTCACTGCATCCTTGCTCATATCAATACATAAGCCAAACAATTTTAGCATCAGAAAAACAGAAATGACGCAAAATAGCCTAATTAGGAACAGGCAAAAATTGGCTAAATAGAATAAATAAAAGTGTTTACTTACTTCCATGTGACGTTGTGTGAATTGGTTTGAAATATTTCCACAAGTCCGGGAACTCTGTTGGCTAATGCTTGCCGGTAACTACCGGACGGTGCGTGTTGTCGGAAGACTTTAAACCGATATTGCACGTTTCTCCCTCTTCTTCCTCCAGCTCCATTCACATTCATCGTTTCAAACGCGGTGGGAAAAGATAGGCGTGAGACCCAGCGCGTGGCCAATAGGACGCAAAGGTGTGTAGGGCGCCGGCCAATGGGAGAGGACTGGGTGCGTGATCAGAGGCTGATGGGACCGTGAAGACGGCATGGTACACAACAGCATCAGCGTGTGAAAACATCCCTGTCTCATTCTAGATGAGTCACCTAAAAACCCCTGCACCAGCAGACACACACCTTCAGTGACTAATCACATCCTGAGGTGCAAGACAATGGGACCATGGCTGCACTCATACCACCACCATGGGTGTGGCCTGCTTCACCTGTTTGTTTTTCTCTCTTATTATAGTGCAAAGATCAGTCAAATGTCACCGAAATCCATTTGGAAGCCATATGTAAACAAGCAGGCAGGAACAATCTTTCCAGACATGATGGTGAACTGTAGTGACATGTCACACTGACCAGATAATACAGATTATTATACACTCTCACTGATAAGTAACAGAGCTGCTCCACTTACCTGTTGGCATCAGCTGTCCACCTCAGTGGATTCAAATATAGATATATTTTTAAATCATTATTGTAGGGACCAATAAAATAAAATAAAACATCCTCAAAAACATAGATAGATAGATAGATAGATAGATAGATAGATAGATAGATAGATAGATAGATAGATTAGGACTAATGTTCATGGTGAGCAGACAGTTTGGTGACCTCTGCCTCTGATTATTTATCTCAGTGACCTAGTATCTTGTCAGTAATCAGTTATTGCTCCACTTTGACCCAAGGAATTCAACCTGTATCAGCAGGGCTCCAAGTTATGGTAAGTGAATAAATATTAAATAAATAAATATATGTTAACCATATCTTAGGACTTGATGATGTGGCGCCCCCTGGGTGTCCCGTAGGTTAGACAATGGAGAGGGTGTAGAAAGTTATAATATTGTTAAACAAAAAATATTTATTACAAGCTTTAAAGGAATACTCCAATGTTCTGGGCAAAATTTTCCTAATTCACTCCAAAATTAATTTAGGAGTTAATTAATTCCTACAATCACTCTCATTTTTTTTTTTTTTTTTTATTCTAATTTGTGTATTTCAAATACACATTTATTAAGTATGTACACAGCGTCAGAGCTGCTGGAAGGTAATTGTTTTCACTTTGATGGAGCTAGGCTAATGACTCCCATAGACGTCAAGTCTTTATGTTAAGCTAACATGAAATGCTACCCACTGGAACTGAACCAGTGGACGTACAGAGGTGAAAATGATATTGAACATCTTGTCTCAGTCTGGTGAAGTCGGAAAAGGGGATTTTGCTCAAAACTTTTAAATCATTACTCTGAGTGTTCTGGCCTATAATACTGTAATTTTTGCACCATTCTTGGACATTTGCATTTTATTGTCACTAGACCAACATCCTACTTTAAATCTATGACTTTGGATGTAGAAATGTGAAATGTAAAAGGTGAAACTGTAGTTGTGTAAACTCGCAAAGTTTGGGGGCAGTATCAAAACGTTGCGTCAACCAAATTTCCACTGCGATTATATTCTCAATAAAATAAATTTTAGAAAACTCCCCCTTTAATGAATTTGACAGTGACTTTAATATAAGAATCATTTTTAGATAAAAGGGATTTGTTTTATTCCAATTTCCTCTGACAGGATATACTGGAATCGACTTGAATCAATCTCAGTCCAGGCATCAACTAACTACAAATGGTTATATTTCTGAGGTCACCTGCTTGACCTTACCTTGTCACCTGAGCAAACTCAGAAATTTTGTCCATTTTGGCTCCTCTTTCAAGGTGTCAGTGGTCAGATGAGCGTGAAATTTCAGGCCTGTTGTCCTTTGTGAGTGAAAGAGGTCAGCCAACAGGGGATGGGAGGCCTCAGGCAGCTCAGAGGATTAGGTAAGTGTCATCTGTCTGGACCTTCCTGCACAGCACAGAGAACCAGAACAAAAGGGAGGCTGTAGGCATACAATAGACAAATACACACACAGACGACTGGCTCTTTCAGTGTGTCTGGCATTGGGTGATGTTCCTCAAAAGCATATCCAGGAATGCAGAAATGGGTTTGAGCTGCTGGAAGAAAAATAGAAAGCAGTGGAATATGACAGCAAGTGACAAAAAGTACAAAAATTTGGCGCGAACCTATTTAAAAACATATCTTTAACAATTGTATTTAACAACTTTAACATATTTAACAACATGGTTTCCAGCAACATATGAAAAAAATACACTGACAATAAATTATACACAGTTCTGTGCTGGTTTCTTGAAGAAAGCATCACTCATTACTGCATTTGAAAAATTTGGCTAATTACTTTGTGTTTTTGTTATTTGTATTTTGTACATCTGCAAAATCATTAATAAATTTGTAACAAGATTCCTTAGCTGGTGTTTCTATATTTCACTATGCAATACAATATTGTGGCAGAAAAAATCTCTTTCTCCAGAAATTTAAATCACTCCAGTGTATAACAGCATTAACAATATTTATTAACATTAATAGTGCGAGTGGATGCCTTGATGGTTCACATGGTAGAGCACGTCCTATGAACCAGGGCTGAGTCATTGTGTATCTATTATGTGAACTGACTTTTTAGTTACTGATATGTTTTGCATTTGTCATATTATATACCCCATGCATGCATTCTACTGAAATGTTCTAGTGTTGAAACTGGCAGTCACAATTAAGATAACTTATATTTGACCACCTACACATACTGATTTTTTGCTTTTATTTTGCTGTATCCTGTTACAACAAATTGTTGCTGCAATGGCCTGATTTTCCCCACAGGAATCAATAATTTTTTAAAATTCATTATGCATAATTTACCATTAGATAGAGCCCCCTTCAGTGAGACTCATTTCATGCTGATGATGATATCAGACTGCTGTGACCCTGTGATCTTTTCCCCTTTGGCTCCACTGAGATTGAAAGCCAAGACTTCAGACTTAACCAAAACATGGATCACATTACAGAGCTATCCTTAAATATGCAGTGTGTTGCGCACCGCTATATTGTGAAATGACGTTCATTCATGACTGTGCTTTACCACGGTTGACCCTATTTACCTATAAACGCCTTGGATAGAATGCACTCCAGACTGCAGCGAGGGTCAGTCATGACCATCATAAAAATGTTTCACTGGTCAAATGCCATGTAACTGGTCCTCTGCCAATCAAGATGCCCTGCTTTCCTAGTAATGATGTAACAGCGACCCAGATTTTAGTCCCGTGTTAACTAGTTAAAATAGCCATGTACTTTTGATCAGAACATTACAACACTTGAATCACCGTTACGCAACAGATAGATGGACTTTATACCATGTATGTACTAGCAACACTAGTAGAAGTAACCAGATCATTTTGAACTCACTCAACATGGAGTATATTCTTGAAAGTAAACTGCAAAGATTTTTCAGGAAGTGAGATTAAGCCAATGCGGGTTTCCTCTGCTTTTTTGCCATGCTTCAGGAATGGATGGTTGGCTCTCCCCAAAAAGTATAATAGGCTCTTAGAAGACAGCAGCCAGGAGCAGCTCATTATAACTCTCTGCTCCTTGTGTGCACGCCAGAAGCCATAATGCCCTTTAAGCTCCGCAGCATCTGTGACTTGGTGTTTGGTGTGGTGTGGTTGGTGCCCGAGGCCTTGACTGACCCGGTGTTAATAGGCAGAGTTACATTCATTTTACCCCTGACTGGTCAGTGCTGCCCATGGCATGTTAAGATATGTCACAGCCAGCACTAACAGGAGTTATTTTAAAGTCTACAGATTGTGTTACCTCACTAGGCATGTACTTATACTTCTAGTTCAGGCCTGAGTGACAAGAGCTGGTGCTAGTCCACTGATCTCTGCGTGGATATAGAGGAGGTTTCAACAGTATATCAGCATTTGTGGGTTTTTTTTTTTTTTTTTTTTTTTTTTTTTTTTGCTTTGGGCTTTACCCTAAAAGAATCAAATTGAATGTATCTCAAGTGTTTTTTCACCCATGCTGAAGGTGGTTTCTAATTATTAAACTAATCTGGCCTGAACTGTTAGCAGTTTCTTAAGCTGCAAACCCACTAACCTTGCCGTGAAGATACCACAGTTTGCTGGCTGTGAGTCTTTTGTACCCATATTTAACAACACCAGAGGTCATTTGATAACCCACCGTGCCGTCTACCTAAAAATAGCTCTGGACATTTCTGGGATTTTGTTTGACTTCCCTCTGGAATAGGTTGTGGTGTTTTTCATGGAGCAACGGCACTAGTTTCATTCACCTCAGTGTTGGACTCAGTCAACACAGGCAAAATTTCCTAGAAGTTCTGTAAGGACAGTTTTTGTCGGTGCTGGGTACATTACACGTGGTGTTTGTGGAGCAAAGCAGACCAAAGATCATATATTAATTTATAGTTTCATTCCAAAATTAGTACCCAGGGTATTTCTCATTATTTAATATTTCTAACATTATTAGATATTCAAAGACAATTTCTTACTGAAGCAGTATGGTCTGATAACGTTTTAGATCAGTGCGTTAATTTAGATTTTTGATCTGTTGTCTATCTGATTTCAGATAACTACTTTCAAAATAGTGATACTAGTCTACCAGAATAAAACATTTCATAACATGCAGTTATTTAGCATGACAGTTCCTTGTTTCCGCATTTGGTGTTTTACTAAACAGTCATCCTGATAATGTCAGCTGAATGTTAGTCAACATTATTCTCAGCATGATGAAAAAAATCAGGTCACTGCTAATTAACTCAGGATTTGGGCACTTTAGATAGTCACACAAGTGCTTTGATGTACCCAGAACATTTTTCTGAATCCTACTGCAAAACTAAATTTTCCTCAAATCATCATGAAGTCAGTGAAGCAGATTAGAGCGCTTGGCTGGGTGGGAATTTGTGATGTGTTCAAGACAGCTTGCAAAGTGTGAAGTTTCCAGCTTCCAAGCATAACAGATGAACGGGGAACCTGAATTAGGACAGAGAACAACTGTATCATCATTTCGCAGAGTTTATGTTTTTTTATGATGTCTCTGCAGAAAATATGTCAGTTGCCCTTATCCAATGCATTTCTTTACCAGCTGGTTTTGATTCAGTGAGAATGATAATATTTGACAAGAGGTCATCCTGGCCAGTTCTAGAGCACTGTAGATGCACGGCTGTATCTCTCTCTGTTTATTAATCTTTCTATTTCCTTCTGTGTGTGTGTGAGAGTCCGCTTGCAGATGTCCTCTATGGTCTATTGCAAATAGTTCAGGGGAGCAGTGGCTTTAGAGTGGCTTTCCTGGGTCTAATACTCATCTCATAATGAAAGCTAAACCCTGCCATCTGCTGGTGCAAAAATACAAAAGCTTTTATTAGATCAGTTCAAGTATATGGCCGCCCAACCCAGCCCATAATGCTTTGCACAGTAGTCACAAAGTGTTCCTCAGTGTCATATTTCTTTAGTAAGTGATTCATTTTTTCACCCCCACTCCCTCCTTCCCCCAACCCCGCCCCTAAATTAGAATAAAAGTCATGTTAACTTTATGGTGAAATAATACATTGTACATAGTGCATCATGCTAAAAAAAACAAAAACAAACAAAAACAAAAAACAAAACTAAGACAAACATTTTCTTTCCATTGCTATCATCAAAAGGAGTAAAAAACTTGATCATCAGTGTGCTGGATCTTTTGAATGTCAGCCCATTCCTTTAATCCATGCTCTGTGATGAGGTCCTCAGCCCCCTCCCTTCCCTAATGGCTGCCATATCTAGGCCAGCTCTCATTCCTAGATCCAGGGCAACAGCTTAGAAGCAGGCACTGCTTAAAGTGGACTTTTTTCTTTTCCTTTTTTTTTTTTTTTTAACCCAAGGTTACCGCTGAGCTTTCAAATCAGGGAGACATGCTCACTCAACTGAAACGTGTTTAAAGCATGATCTGAGCTTAATAGGCTTCAAATGATGTGGGGATATTGCACCCTACTAGGGTTTCCTAGACAGGAAGGAGCCCAGCGTAGACAGACCGAAGCTCCCCTTACTTGGTACTGCTTAGATTTGAGCTTGCTTAGTTTTAGATGTAATTCCAGTGTAAGAATAGTAGCAGTGAGTTCAAGCTCTCTCATGAATTTTTCCATAACCCAGTTGTGTTAATAGCATGGCAGGTATGAACACATCTTTCCCTTGAGATATGGCAATACAATTTTTACAGTTATTCACACTATGGTGGTTATAGGTTGCTCACCCTCCAACTAATTTTACTGCCATCTCACATCAGATGATTATTTTTTACACTTCATTTTCCACATTTCCTAATGAATCATTCCTTAGAAGTATACAGTCAATCTAATTGTAAATGAGATCTCAATATCAATGTGACTAATTAAAGGTGTATATATGAAGCCATAAAATTGCTCTCATCTATTATCATCAAAAGCAACTGAGTTATTTTGCTATGCCTTGAAAAGTTTTAAAAGGAGTAGCCTGAATGTGATCAGGCCCGTATAATCATCTGCAATGCACCTGCCTCTGTGTGGCTTTGACTGCACCCAGAGCCAATGTAGAAACTATAAGAGAAGAGTTCTTTTTGGCCTCATTAATAATAATAATAATAATAATGATGTAGTAATAGTAATCATGAAAGACAATAATGATGTGGTTATAGTAATCGAGAAAGGAAACGTATGATAGTTACTTTAAAAACCAGATCCTCCCAAGGGGGAAGCCTGCACATTACTGATAGAAGAATGTTATGCTTATCCCTCCTATTATCTCTGGGGTCCCATTCAATGTTTAAGTTCTCTAAATACATTTTTTGTATCATATTTAATGACTTTTCCTACTTTAATGGATACAAGTGAATAAACATAAAATTAAGATGACGATATATATTTTCCACTAGGGAGAGAAAGACATGATTCCCACAAGAACTTTGATGTACAAGGGGGGAATGGGGGAATTAGATTTTATTTAAAGGACTACTTAGGTAGTCAACAAGAAACATAAAGTACCTGACACATAAACATGGTTAACAATTTTTATTATGGCCAATTTCTGGAGGTTTAAATTACTGGGGTCAAATTGAGCTGATATAAAAATGTCAGTAAATTTGAAGGTAACAGGAGGGTTAAGCTTTTGCTTAACACAGTAACATGAGCATGCTGCATGCTGTTTGATTTGGAAATACATCACCGCACACTTTCCCCCACATTTTTCTTGAATGCTACAACCCTTAGTTATGATTAAGAGTGCACATCGGCCTGATTTTTCCTTTCATCCATGAGAAAAAGCTTGATTCCCCACAATCAGCCTCCACACAATACCCTACAGTACAATACCCTATTAGAGTTGCTGTGCATAGCATGGCAGCACCCATAACCCAGCCTCACTCAAGTCATTCTCTGGCTCTTGTGACTGAGCAGGGAATGTACCTGGATATCACTGCAGGTGTGTGTAAATGTACACAAACAAGGATGCGTTATCTGTACTGGGCGAGAACAAAGAGTTTGGTGTGTGTGGAAGTACAGTATTTTTTTATTACAGTAGCAATGCCTTTCCTTTCCAAGCCAATCCCGTCCAATTTAACACATTTCCTGTTTGTGCTCGGGATCCAACCAGCGGAGCGCTTGCATGTGCGCTAATCAACACACAGAGAGAAGAAGCTTGGTAGAGTTAAGATGGCGGCATGTGGGTGAGGAGGCTGTGGATCTAAACTCGGGATTTTTTCGCCATTATAAGATTCCTATGAATCCTCATATATACAGTAATCGAGAAAATAACATTTTCTACATATTTCACACGTCTGCATGTGATTTTGGATTGACCCCATGACATCTATACACTTCGTGGTTCACCCGTTGCCCGGGACCGAGGATCAGCTCAATGACAGGTATTTTGTTGCGGGCGGCGCAAAAGAAGAATTAAGATCAATATTCATGTGTGAGGTGTAGTGCGTGGCGTATGGTGTTGTGTTTGTGAACGGTGTCGAGAATGTCATACGTGCGAATACGAGTTGAAATGTTTTTCTTTTTTTTTTATGGCACCCCCCGGGTTGAAACAAGGCCCGGCATCTTGAACAATCCTCGTTAGCTTGCTGCTAGCTAAACAGTCGTCTGCTAACCCGTTAGCCAACGTTTGCAAGCTGTTTCCTTGGTTCTCCGGAATGATTGGCTCACAGTCAAAGTTGAGATGGACAATGCGGGTTGGGGGATGGGGGGAGATATGGAATAAATGTCATAGAAAACAATGCCGTGCGGGGTTTTCGTGTTTTCATTGCGAAAATTTCCGTACACCCTTCTTGTGCGTCTTAGTGTTTGTTTTGCGGGCGTCTCGTTGATTATCAAGATCAATGAAGTAGCTAACGTCAGCTAACTGATGGCTAGCCGCTAATGCTAGGAAGCTAACGGCAAGCTAATGCTATAACCACGCTCTTGCCAAAGCCAAGTGTTTGTATCTGTCTTTTGCGTCGACGTATATTGAAAGTGAATTAATGTTAGTGTTGTGTTGACACCAACGGGAATATCACCTTCCTCTGTCTCTAGTCTAACCGGTGCACTTTGTGCGCAGTGCGATATATATCCCAAGAAATATGCAGTGATGCAAAGCTAGCAACATTGCATTCATGTTACTCAAGCAACGTTAATCGTTCTTGATAAGATGACATGCTCGGGCTTATGAAATGACAGTAATAAGAGCTGAATACTGAAATAAGGGAAGGATGTTTGAGTGATCACGTAAGGACATTGTAATGCTCACAAACTGTGACTGCAGTTTACATTGTAGATATTGTCAGTGGTAGCGTTATTACACCGTGTGAGATGGGCTCTTTGTTGTTAGCTAAGTCTATTTTGAAGTTGTATAGATCATCATTCAGGAGTAATGGTTGTAGGCAGTGTCCAGAAAATAGTGTGCGACCTGTATTTTGGCACAGCATGTGATTTATGATAAACCTATTTATATCATCCATAGAGATTGAACTGATTAATGAGCCGTTCTACTTTAAGACAAAGAGGTTGAAAAGTCGGAAAGCATATTTTGGTATGACCTTGAGATAAAGAACTGGATATAGGCATCTAGTATTTGAAAGCTTGGTACAGTTTGGTATGCTGGTCCACTCCATGGCACCAACTCTGGCCGGATTGACAAGAAAGGATAGCTCACTGTCATCTTGATTCTTATTGAAAAGGCCAGTCAAAGACCATCACTTCCCTAAGGAGGTCATGGTTGTTTCATCCCCAGGCAATGCATGCCATTGCACACATGCAGTGCTATAATCACCATGTGCTGCTGGGCCCCCTCCTCTCTTTTACCCATGAAGGAACTTGCAGTTGTCAAAGCAGATAAGTGCCTTTATCTGAAGTAATAAAAAAAAAAAAAAGGCTTGGTCCATTTTGTCTGAGTAGAGGCGCTTGCATGGTATGAATATCCGGTCACATTTCCTCAACCAGATAGCAGTCTTTTTCTTGACACAACTTAAGTCAACTCTGGCATATGGGTAAAACAGAACAACCAATATTTCTTTAGAGATTTTTAAATCATTTTTGCTAAATGTTTTAGTTAAACTATTTTATATGGCTTGTTTAGGTGATAGGCCCAGCCCCAAATTACTATGGCTTGTGTCTGTGCTATGGTGGTGCAATTTATTTGAGGGGAAGGTTAGTGGATGACTGACCTGGATGCTTGGTGACTCAATTTCTCTTACCTCCCTGCAGTGTTTGGACTGCTGGTGCATTGGCTTTTAAATGTGCTCTTGTAGTTTGGGGGTGTTTCTAGTTTCATTAAGTGACGTATGTGTCAAGCATGGTGAGCCAGATGAATGTGGCTAGGTCAGTGTTTATAATTCACAAATGTGTTTTCTCTGTAACCTGCATGTGTTAAGTTGCTAAGGTGTGTCCTGTGCAGTGTTGACTTACAATTGACATTTACAATTGCTTTATATTTGACAAGGTTGAAACTGTCTTTTCATCAAGCATTTGAACAACTTGAAATATAGAAAAAAACAGGTATATATACATGTTTCACATATGTTTGAAAGCTTAATATGCCACTTTCCCCCCCTCAGAGTTACATTGTTTCTTATTTCTAACTCAGTCAAGATTTGGTTAGATGTATAAAATTGTTTCATGCTGCTGAACCAATGGTTAACTACAGTACAGGAGACTGACAACCTGTATTGAACATGAGAGTGTGGAAGGTCGTCCCTCAGAAAGTAAATGTCTAATTGCCTCCTCCATTGTTTGGTCTGGAGAATTTCAATGAACTCTGTCTGTCAGCCAGGCCATTTAATGAGCCTCAGTGCTGAGGAAGCTAATAGGATAGTCTTTTTTGAACTTTACACAAATCTGTTGATGGATCATTTTCAGGATATCACTCATTGCCTCCATGCTTTGACTATAGATAGGCCTAGATGGCAGACATTCCTGCTCAGAGTGGCAGGCTTGAGACTAGCATTGCACTATTGGGTTTCTCAGAATTTGCTCGGCTGTCACGGTCAGATGGGTCTCAGCATTTGCCCCTTATGCCTCCATGGCGAGTCTCAGAGGTATGACTTGTCCTCTGCTGTCTCAGGGTGAGTGAAGCCAACAATGGAGAATAGCTTATGACACCTGCGTTCACATGTTGTGGCATCAGCAAAAAAAGACACAAAACTGTAAATGGATTTTGTCACATTTAAATGGTTATCCCAACTTCTGAGATAGACTCATCTTCTCACTATCATTAATGCCCAGTATGGATAGGTTAATGTGACACTGTGTGGACAGATTTGTTTTACCTAACAAATTTATAGTTAAATTTA
Source organism: Myripristis murdjan (assembly GCF_902150065.1). Lineage (NCBI taxonomy): Eukaryota > Metazoa > Chordata > Actinopteri > Holocentriformes > Holocentridae > Myripristis > Myripristis murdjan. Next base: position 13,126,784 of record NC_043995.1, on the reverse strand, counting down.
TAGATCTACTCATTTAATGACCTTAAGTTTGTGAACACGGCGTCTGGTATATTGACTTGGTCGACATGATGAGCTGAGCTCATTAACTTTTTATGTGCAGAAAACTCCACAATAATTAACTGAAATAACACAGGTTTCATGTGTACTTAGTCGTTTGTCTTTTGACGTTTACTTTTTAAGGAGTGTGTATTTGCATTACCTGAAATGGGTTTTGCTTGAATTATTTCTTTGTCTTTTCAGGCTCCGTGAAGTCTCAGAGAAACTCAACAAATACAACTACAACAGGTGAGTCTGTGTTGACATGGTGGCTGTAGGCTGCCTTGATCAAGATTGGTGTGTGTGAATAGTACATCATTTATTTTCTCAGTATTTCCTGCTCTTTATTTACCTTGTTTTTCCTTAATGCAGTCATCCACACCTCAGTCTGCTGGAGCAGGCCACCCTGAAACAGTGTGTGGTCGGTCCAAACCATGCTGGATTTCTCCTTGAGGTAATGCTGTAAGACATTAGTGGTGCATTAATTTTACCAGAGAATGTTCTGTAATGTATCGTTTTCCATGCTTTTTGGATAATTCCAGTGGACTATGTGCCACAGAATAAAGGTTGTCTGTGATTGCCCTCAAATTATTGTTCAAAACCTAGGGACAAAAAACATGAAATGCACTTATCTGCCAACTAGCAACAACATAGCACCTTGTTACATTTGGGAAATGCTACTTCACACTCGAACACTGTAATAAAGTTGTTCATTATTTTTACTTTCTGGACTTTCAGACATGGATTAACTGGATTACAGTTTTGGGTGATTTGAATATTGTTAAAGTTACAGGACCTCACCTCAGTGAGGCTAATCCAGTTTGAAATGGGTTGTGGACACACCGAAGAGATGTGCAGGAATTGATGTCTGTGTGTTGATCTGATAGAAACATCAGCAGACAGGTCAAACATGCATAGGTGAAACTGTGCTGGATTTGCATGGATTTTAATGTTGAAGTTTAATTTTTTTCTGAAATGTAGGAAATCAGTGCTGTGTGCTGTAGCAGTCCAGTGTTGCACTGTTATGACAGAATAATCTGCATATAGCACTTACGTTGATGTATAATTTTGTAGTAGACTTGTATACTTGAGAAGGCCACCCCTGTGGTATATGAGGTGTCATGCACACTGCACTGTTGTCCACATTTGTTGTGCACACTGTGCACAACAAATGTGGAGGAAAGAAGGGTTTTGAGTTTTCTTTATGATGTGTCCAATGTAATCAATTATTTTATTACTTTTATTTGGCATTAGTGGGTGCTTTGCAGATGGAATTTCAATGCCATTTTTGGTCCATTGCACTCAATATTACAAAGTCTTTTTTTCCACTTGTGTTAACACTATTAGTGACATGATAACTGTAAAGCTCACCAGATTTAGAATATTGTTATATCTGTCAAACATGTGAAATTTAAATCCATAAATGATATGTCTGTTTTAGGATGGACGTGTGTGTAGAATCAGCTTTGCTGTCCAGCCTGATCGCCTGGAGCTCAGCAAACCTGATGGCAGCGATGGGTGAGAGACTAATTTACATTGGGATCCTTCCTGGAAACTGTTTTACCTTTGGCACAGAGTTAGGAAACCTGCTGCTTTGTAGAGGTGGCTACAAGATACATTGAACATGCTCAGACCTACTGATGGTGGCTGTGGTCATTTGAATTCCATTCAGCACTTGTGCCCTTTCTGGCTGAGTATAAAACATTTGGGCATGGTTTCACTTCTAGAATAATGCTCTCAGTCGAGGGTACCCGCAGGGTCTTAATAGTATTAAAAAAAACATTGAATTGAATACTCTCAAAATAAGGCCTTAAAAGTATTGAATTTAATTTACTAAGGTCTTAAATTTTTTTCTTGTCCTTTCATTGGATTAAATAAATACCATAACATCATAAATAACTGTCACATGTAAAAAATGTTTTGTGTGTGTAGCATTACAATTTACTTTAATGTGACTTAGGTGTTACAACGGTATAGGTAATGTCTACATCAGTTTATTGCTTTACACTCTTGATTGTGGATTGTGCACAAGTTCTGGCGCGAATCAATCAAATGTCAGGAAAGAAAACAAAATGTCTTGCAACTTACTCCTTACAAGCTAGCATTAGTTTGTCCCCTCAGAATGGGAATGATAAGGTGGCTCAGTTGTGTTCAAGAACCTGGATGAACAAATTGTAGCCAAGGGAGCAGAGTTCTGAAGACTATAGGTCCGCGTGTCTAGTGACACTCACCGACGCACACTCGCGCTGCGCTTTCTGATCCTAATCTACTGCAAGTAATGTCTGTTATGTTATTTTATCTGATATGATTAGCATTATTTGAAATGGAAGTACAGTGGTCCCTCATTTATCGCAGGACTTATGTTTTAAAAATAACCCGCAATAGACAAAATCTGCAAAGTAGTCAGCTTTATTTTTTTACAATTATTATAGATGTTTTAAGGCTGTAAAACCCCTCAATACACCCTTTATACACTTTTCTCAGACAGGCATTAACATTTTCTCACTTTTCTCTCTTGTTTAAACACTCTCAAAGTTCAAACCTTTTTAGAAAAATAAGTCCAGTATTATAGAATGAAACCAAAGATCAGAACCTTCCGGCACGGAGGAGATTGATTGACAATGGTCCACAGTCCCATAGCCAGTCAGAACGCAGAACACAATGCACGTCTCTCCCTTAGCCAATCAGGATGCAGAACACAATGCGCTATGTAAAAAAAAAAAAAAAAAAAAAAAAAAAAAAGCATCCGCGAAACTGCGAGGCCGCAAAAGGTGAACCGCGTTATAGCGAGGGACAACTGTATTCGTGACCAAAAGACGCAATGTTAGGCCATGGAGAGGGGTAAGGACTCTTAATATGACACGCATTCTTTTTTTTTTTCATTTTATGTTATTAGAGTACACACACACCTCATATAGCTATTGTGTATTAAATATCAATCTGAGTATTAAATGGTTTATTAAATTCAAGTACTTGGTAAATTATTATTTTCTAGGGCTTAAAATCCATATTGATTTGCCATTATGTCCTTCATACTTTTGCCAGTATGGCTGTCAAGTTGGCATTAAATGTCATTCTAAGTGGTATGAAAAAGGTCCTAAAAAGTCTTAAATTTAACTTGGAGACCTGTGGGGGTACCCCGTGAATCTTCACTGCAAATATTTCCATCTATAAAGGGTGAAACTTGTATCTGAATACATCACAGGACTGTCATTATTATTAGAATTGCACTAACAGGCTGCTGTGGAATGCTTTGGTGTAATGCTTGATGAGATCATGATGTTTATCTTGTGATTTTTCACAATTAGAACTAGAATTGCTTTTCAGAAAGATTTTTCCTCCGTTGTGTTAAATGAATTATATGGGCATATGATTTGGTTTTCCAAAAAACAAAAATTTTCTTTACTGATCTTCAGACCACACTAGTCAAGCCTGAAATTGTATCCCCAGAGTATCAGAAAACATAGCATTCTGAAAGCCAGTTGTATTTTTGACTGTGTGAGTGTGTGCCTCTTGCTGTGTTTCATTTTCTATATAAAAGAATGGCTTTTTAGTAGTTGCTATGGTGTGTGTTGGCTGTGAGCATGTATTTTTGTGAATGTCTCATTGATAGTTCTTTACATCTTGCCAGCAGAGCAGCATCCAACAGTGATTTCAGAGTTTTCAAGGCCCCTCTAGCTGCTAAGTATGCATGTGAATCAGGCTGTAAAAAGACTGAGGAGCAGCCTGGTCCAAGCTTTTCTGCAGAACACATGTTTTGTTGCCTGGCGCAGACTTGCAAAGGAAAATAAGATGGTTTCAAATGGTAATGGCATTGCAGTCAGCATCAGTGTGGGTTGCTGGGAAGCCTATGGAAAAGAGAACTGCATATCATCTGTTGTGAAAGTTTGTGAGCTTACTGAACAAGACCTAATTTCCTCTTTGATACTCTCTGAATTACAGCAGAATTTGCATGTAACGCCCCAACTTGTTCATCATTTTGAATTTACTCATTTTCTGTTGTATATGTGAATATTTGAAAACCTTGTTTCTATTTTCCACTGTCCTCTGCAAAATTATGGTACAGAACTTGCATGTAATTTTTTCCTGGGAAGTAGCTTAGTTCAGTATCATCGTTGGCTTACACTGTGCAAGTTGTCATACTCTTTTGTACCCTTGTGGCACTTTGCAATGGCTTCCAATAATTTACACCAGCCAAGTTTAAATACATCAATCCAGTCAAATGTATCTGCCTAGATATTATGAAACTCAGAAGACTTCCCATTGTAAGAAATCTTGGCATAGGAGAAAGCAATCGCAGCCCCAAAACCCCAAGAACTTTTAAAAAAGAAAGTCTTGAAGGAGGAATGAGTTGCAGCCAATTCTGATTCCCAAGGGTGTTGCCATGCTAGTCTCCACCAAAGCCCCTCCTGTTTCACAGTATAAAATTAAGAAAAAATAAAGCCCAATCCTAGGGGCCTAACACCTGGGTTAATTTTAGTTTCTGTCTACCCGGGTAGAAAACAATTTCTTTTGGTCCTGTGTAGGACTTTTATAGGTTTGTAACTGATCTCCCATCTTTTGTTTCCAGTTCAAAGTTGAGCAGTGGTTCAGGGACAGGAAGGAGCTCCAGGCCAGGCAGGACTAGTGATCCGCCCTGGTTCCTGTCTGGTTCTGACACATTTGGCAGACTGGCAGGCAACACCTTTGGGTAAGTTCTGGCAGGGTTGGCAGAGACAAATGGTCCTGTGAAAGCTCAATGTGTAGAGCATGGTACTGACGCTGCAAGGGTTAGGGGTTTATTTCCACTGCGCCCAGTGCCACCCAATTTCAAGAGAACATATGCAGGGTGCTGTAAAATTGTTTTGGTAAATGTGTCCACCGAATGGTATACATCAAAAAAAGCCAGTCGTGGTCATGAATCCAGTTAAATTGGCAGTCTCTCTGGTTGCATTTGTAGTGCTTTTTTATGGACACTGGTGGCCACAGGATAATCCATTCCCCCTTCAAGATAATATCTATAAAGGGTCTTAATTTTGAGGTTTTGCAGAATAAACACAAACTAACCATCTAAACCTGAACCTGCAATCCTAACAGTTCTGTATTTTAAAATGGAAGTTTGAATGTCAAAATGTACACATAATCAGTTCAATTATAATCTTTCAGTTTATTTCCCCTCTAATTACAGTTAAATTAGGAAATGGGCAATCAGATGACTTCATCTTTCCTTCGAATGTTGCAAATACAAAATCTCCTGAGTCTCGACTGTTCTGTCTCAGCTGTCACAAGGCTGATCCGAGCATACCCAGATGTGTGTGTGTGTGTGTGTGTGTTTGTGTTTGTGTGTGTGTGTGTGTGTGTGTGTGTGGGTTTGAGTTTGTCCTGTTAGTCAGAAGGTTGCTTTGGCAGTTTCATCTGACTCTGGCCTTGTACTGTATGTAACAGGAGTCGCTGGAGCTCTGGCGTTAACGGAGGCAGTGGAGGAAGTGGCAGTGGAGGAGGAGCTGGGGGAGGTGGAGCTGGAGGTGGCAGCAGCGGTGGAGGAGGGGGTGGTGGAGGAGGAGGGGGAGGAGGGGGCGGCACCTCGGGCAGGTCGTCCACAGCAGCCCGGGACTCTCGTAGGCAGACCAGGGTGATCCGCACAGGGAGGGACCGTGGCTCGGGCCTGCTGGGTAGCCAGCCTCAGCCAGTCATCCCAGCCTCTGTCATCCCGGAGGAACTTATTTCTCAGGTACAGAATTTCTTTGGCTAGCCAGTATTTGTACATTTATTTTTCAGAAACAGATGATACAGTTAACAATTTCAGTAATACTTTTTCAGTGCGGAGATAGATGAAATTCAGTCTATGGTTTTATTTTCATTAACTCTCCTATTACATAAGGCTCTTTCCTAAGCCCAGTACACCCCATTTGGATGTTTTCATAGGCCATAATTGTGTTCTATTGCCTTTACAGATTTCCTGAACCCTATTCCCTTACATACAGTGAACATGTAATCATACCTTCCCCATAGAAAATCTCTTTAATCTCTTTTCAAACTGTAGTTTTTTTTCCTCTGGAGGGATACAATAGTTGAAAGCAAAAGAGATGAAGATAAAATTTCACTGGGGCTGCTGGGAAACTGAAGCACCCACCATCCTTGTTGTAGAGGTTATTGGCATTTATCTGAATTTTGGAAGCTAACTAGGCTAAGCAAGGGCTGCTGAGAAATCTGGTGCTGCTTTTGATGCTGATGTCATTCGACTGTTCTTTTATGTGATTTATACCCACTATCAGTAAACTGACATTTTCTGCGGTCCCAAATGGATGACTCAAAAAGTTTCTTCTCCACCTTTACTCTGGATGCAGAAAAAGTTTGATGCTTATGCCATTTTTGTTTTCATTGCCAATTCTACTTAGAGTTGGTCGGCTAACCAATTTCTGCTGTCATAGAAAGATCATGAAAATGCATCATGTGCTTTGCCCTTCATCCCCAGGCCCAGGTAGTCCTGCAGGGGAAGTCTAGGAGCGTGATCATCAGGGAGCTCCAGAGGACCAACCTGGATGTCAACCTGGCCGTCAACAACCTGCTGAGCCGGGATGATGAGGATGGGGATGATGGAGATGACACTGCAAGCGAGTCCTACCTGCCTGGAGGTTTGTCTTGAAAACTAGAAATGGTGACAAAAGGGATCTTGGCTTGCATAAGATAATTTTAATTATATGTTTATTATTTTAAGCTAGAGCTAATTGCTATATATCTCTGTTTATTATTGAAATTATACAGGTGTGCCAACAGCTCAGCACACATGTACATTCATTATGAGGAGAGATTGTATTGAAGGGCAGTATAGTGTACATTTGAGTGATTTGATTGAGGGGTGGGGACATTTGTCTTGTAATAGTCAAGACAAATGGGGAAAGCCTTTGCTGTAGTCTTAACTGGACAGTTTTTTTTAACGTTATGTCCTTTTGTGTCCATATTCTTTGCAGAGGACCTGATGTCCTTGTTGGATGCAGACATCCACTCAGCTCACCCCAGTGTGATTATTGATGCTGACGCCATGTTCTCTGAGGACATCAGCTACTTTGGCTACCCCTCATTCAGGCGTTCCTCACTGTCCCGCCTAGGATCCTCCAGAGGTAACTCACTAATTCCCTGCTATCTACTGAAGGGAAGACATTAGAGAGGCTTATGTCGCAATGCTGGTGAGGACTTTTGGTGTTGGAGATGGACGTTTGATATATGTGAAAGACCATGCAATGAACTTAGGTGGCAGAACCAGTAAGCCCTTGATGAGCCTGAAAAGACAGCACTGCTTGAGCACATCGCCTCAAGCAAGGAACTGTATGAAATGTTCCTAGTATATGAAGTCTTATTTTAGATGCATTAAAAACAAACAAACCTGTGAGTGGCTTAAGAATTAAATAGGTGTAGGAAACCCAGGAGAAGTATTAACATTCATGAGGGATGCTGATTTCTGACACCAACTGAAAACTGTAGGGGCTATGTCCAGGGGATGTCTTTCCTGTGATATGGCATGTATTTGATTATTTTTTTCCTTTTATGACAGGTATTTAATGGAGGTGTAGACTTGCTCAAGTGATTTGCTGATATAGCTCGATGTGTTTGTGTTGGATGTATTTGATTGAAAAAGTTGAATTGTTTGAGCTTACTTGCTGGGAAATAAATGTAGTTTTCTTCTCTCTTCAATGTGTTCAGCCAGTTTTGTAGTATGAATGTTGGTGTTGCAGCCTATAAATGTTTGGTGTTGTATACTGCATGGCTGTAGTACGTACTGTGAGCCCTCTGAGAAAGGCCCGCTAGGCCCACCTGTCTTAACAGGGACCCTCTACAGCAGTCTGTTCTAAAAACCTACTTAGCCCACTTTTAGCCCTATGCATGTTTTCTTTCTGTCTATCCACTTCTTCCTCTTCTACCTCGCATTTTAACATGTGAGTGTGCAAACGGACTCACCCACCAGTATAATTTAGACTCCCATTCAATCTCATTGCTGCAATTTTGATTTGCATTACAGTGATTCTAAAAAAATCTATCTCTTTCTCTATTCTTAAAAATATGTTGACGGGTCTTTCCCAGAGAGTGGCTTACTTTTATCCCACTGGTGTGACCTTATTGCATACCAGTTCTCCTTCTTCCCTTAGAGCGCGACTCAGAGCTGTTGCGTGAGCGCGAGTCTGTGTTGAGGTTACGTGAGCGCCGGTGGTTGGACGGTGCCTCGTTCGACACGGAGCGAGGCTCCACCAGCCGCGAGGGTGAGCCCAGCTTGGATAAGAAGAGCATCCCTGTACAGAGCCCTGTCTCCCTGGGAGAGGAGCTCCAGTGGTGGCCTGATAAGGTAGGAGGACCATGAAGCTGTTAGTTCCATATCTGAGGAATCAGAGAGCTTGCTCAAAAGAAATAGTCAAGTTTGCTGTTAGTCAGATGTTAGATTATAACCTCAGACTGTAAATAGAAATATACTTTTGCCATTAAATTGTTATTAACAGCTACCACTGACTTTACACATTCATGTCCTGCTAAGATATGGCTGAATTTTGTTCTGCGGAACATTTCACTGAAGGCTCAAATTTCCTCTTCAGGATGGTGTGAAGTTTGTGAGCATCGGGGCCTTGTTCTCAGAGCTGGTGGCCGTCAGCTCTAAAGGAGAGCTCTACCAATGGAAGTGGAGCGAACCTGAACCCTACAGAAATGCACAGGTGGAGATTTAGGCCTTTTGGATCTGCTAAATGGTGGTTTCTCAATTGAATTAAGACAAAATTCAGTGAAACAAGGACAAAGAATATTACAGGAAAAGAAGAAGAATTTGTCACATTGTACTTCTTTGCTCATTAGTGATTGAAGGCTTTTTATCTGCCTGAACTCCACTTTAGCTTACAGAGTCCCTTTTGCCATGTGTTAGTCAGTCAAAATCAGATGGCTGGAAAGAACTAGTGGTTATTAGAGGAACTAACTCTGTCTGTCATTTGTCTAAACAGAACCCTTCTATTCATCACCCCCGTGTGTCCTTCCTGGGCCTGACCAATGAGAAGATCACCCTGTTGTCTGCCAACAGCATCAGAGCCACTGTAGCCACAGAGAGCAACAAGGTAGTTTATGCCTGTTCCTCTTTTCATGTAAAAACCTGTGTGCCTTGCTTTGTTAATAGCAAGATTGACCATAAGATAATTTATGCTGTTATAGGGTTGCAATTAAGAAATACATGTCTTTATAGTTACTGATTAGACATCCCTTTCTCTATCACTTATACATGTTCTTTATTTAATTATGACATGTTTACTCATGTTTGTTTGGTGCAGGTGGCAACCTGGGTGGATGACACATTGAGCACAGTGGCCTCCAAGCTGGAGCACAGCGCCCAGACCTTCCCTGAGCTGCAGGGAGAGCGCATGGTGTCACTGCACTGCTGCGCTCTTTACACCTGTGCACAGCTGGAGAATAGCCTCTACTGGTGGTGAGAGAGGGCTTTACCATGAAACTAGACTGAGTGGAATTGTGTTTTTTTTTTTTTTTTTTTGGAACAAGACTAAAAGAAGTAGAACTATATCAGACTGTATGTGAACTACAGATAAATTGGCTTTTTACAGTAAGTTAGTGTTGGTGCATTACCAGGCTATGAATTTATTTTCTGCTGAGTTCACAATCATATTTTTGTGCAACCTCCCTTTTCAGATAGCTAAGCATAAGAAAGTGATGACCTTTGAAGGGACAATGTAGTTCACAGCTGATATTGAACAGCAGATTTCTTTTGATGAAATATTAATCAAGAATCACAGCTGGGCAAAGAAAGTCATTGCTTTCATTAAGCTCTACAGCAGAGGCCCAGTGATAGTTTTGCTAAGATTCAGACCTCAAACATTGAAGAATACTAAGGACAAGATATGTGTTAATCCACTATGTGCCATTCTTTCTTTTGGTATAGGAGAGGGCTTCACTACGAATATTTGCAGTTAATGTAGTTAACCCAACAGCAAACGTACATACTGTGCACAACATGATTAAACACCTTTTCTGACACACACACACAAACACACACAAACAGGTTATTCCTGCAAGTGTGGGTCCATCTTAAAAGCTAACATTCGCCAAGGCAAATTAAACTGCCAGAATTCACTGTGACATTCCCCCATTACACAATGGGAAACTGGTACATATCAGGGCATGGTATGACTGTCAGTATGTCACTGGTGTTTTGACATTTTGCTGCTTGTATCCCTCCACAGGGGTGTTGTGCCTTTTAGTCAACGAAAGAAGATGCTTGAAAAGGCCAGAGCCAAGAACAAGAAGCCAAAGTCCAGCGCTGGCATCTCCTCAATACCCAACATTACTGTGGGAACACAGGTAATAACATTTAAATAAAATTATATTTTATCGCTTGTTTGCTTAGCTTGTTTTTGTCTTAATTCCCACCACACAAAACAGAGATGGACTTCCATCCTGTTGTTGGTTGTTTTTCTCTCTTGCAGTTAGCCCTCCAAGCCTTGAAGTTGATATAACCTTGGTGTAATATGACTTTATTTTTCCTTTCTTTAGGTGTGCTTGAGGAATAACCCCCTCTACCATGCCGGTGCAGTGGCCTTTTCTGTCAATGCTGGGATCCCCAAAGTGGGCGTCCTGTTGGAGTCTGTCTGGAACATGAACGACAGCTGCAGGTTCCAGCTGCGCTCACCAGAGAGCCTCAAGAACATGGAGAAGACCACTAAGACCCAGGAAATCAAGTTAGTTCCATGATAGCTTGCATAAAGCAGTCCATGTTAGGATTTGACTTGAATTGTCCCTATGCGTAGGTTCTTAGTGACTTCATTTTCTCTGACAACCTAATATGTATTGAAAATCAGTTTTATGTATTCTCAGTAATAAACATAGGTCAAAGAATTAGGGATGCACCGATCCGACTTCTTCAGTTGCGATGCCGATACCGATCCTGAGGCCTTACGTATGGGTCGATACCCGATACTCATCCAGTATCATTGAAGCTGCAAACCTCAACAGCAGCGGCGGCTCCCTTTGATCTGTTCAACTGCTGGAATTCCTCGTGCTCCTTCGCGTGGTGTTTCTGGAGGTGCTTGATTCAATTTGTGGTATTCTATCTGGCAGTGCTACCACCACCCCTGGCAACATTCATTTTACATACATTGCAAACTGCCGTCGAGGTAGTTTGCGTGCTAAGGGTGAAATACCTCCATATCGCAGACCTTTTCATTAGCTCCATGTTGCTTGTGTTTACAACTCAACTCAATCAACTCTCGTGGCATGCCGGACACGTGCCGTATGACGCAACCCGTGTCGCAAAGATTTAAAGGGGAAGGATCGGTCTTACGGATTGGCTGCTTTCACAGATACCCAATCCAGGTAAAATGTTGATATCGGCGCCGATATCTGATGCTAATATCGGATCGGTGCATCCTTACAAAGAATGCAGCAATGCTAGATGTCAGAGAATTTAAAGACTGCAAAGAAACAGTTATCAGAACAGTTTAGCCCCAAGGACATGACTTGGATTAGTGTTCTGCACTTGAAGAAGTTTAAAAGGGATCTATTTTACATTACATTGCCTCATTGAAAATAAGTACTATGTAATGCTATCTTATGTTCAACATTTAATTAGCCTCGTTTTCAATAAATCCAAAATTTATTCTGTAGGACGGAGAGCAAGCCAGAGCTGGTGAAGACTGAGATGGGTCCCCCTCCCTCTCCAGCATCGACTTGCAGTGATACCTCGTCTATCGCTAGCAGTGCCTCACTGCCTTACAGTATGTCAGCCTCTGTCAGCCCCTCTCTCACAACACTCTATCTTGCCTTTGCTCTCTATCTCACAGGCACAGAACCCATTTCTTCCTCTTTCTATGCTCTCATGACTCCTTTGACTTTGAAACAGATGGCGCAGTCTTTTATCATCTAGTTTTTTTTTTTTTGCTGCCTTGTTCTCCTGTGAGTGAAGTATGGCCAGCTTACAGTACATCTGTTTGTACTGTTGGTTGCCCTTTTACCACCTCTTATCATGTCTACCATATGGCAAGGTGTGGGTGTTGATAATTAGTTCTCCTTAGTGCAAAGTAATCCTTTATGACCTGGTCAGCAGTGATGCTTTTCATGCTTGGATCAGGACTATTAAACTATTCCATTGTTTACTTTGTACCAGTCTGCTTGCTATAGCTTCAAGTAGAAATGTGGTGTCTTGTTTTGAGTGCTGAGGTCAAAGGAACTCTTTACTCTTTGCAGAGCGAAGGCGCTCTACCCCAGCTCCCAAAGAAGAAGAAAAGGTGAATGAGGAGCAGTGGCCTCTCAGGGAGGTGGTGTTTGTGGAGGATGTTAAAAATGTCCCTGTTGGAAAGGTAGGTGGCAATGAGTAGTGTGTCAATATTCTTTTTTTCTTTGTTGCCTTCAGATACTATTTTTGCCCCTGGTCTGTCTGTTTCCTTTTTTTGACATCTCAATATATACTTTTAATTACTTTTTCCTCAATCAAAGGTGCTAAAAGTGGACGGTGCATACGTTGCTGTGAAGTTTCCAGGGACATCAAGCAGCATGAGCAGCCAGAGCACTGCTGCTCCCACCGACTCTGACCCATCATCACTGCTGCAGGACTGCAGGCTCCTCAGAATAGATGAGTTACAGGTATGGACACAAATGAAATGTGTATTACTTATAACCTATTTTGTAATTTACTTGTATAGTGGACGTTCTGCTGGAAAAAGTGGACAACATGGGACTGTTTTTCACACCATTCACACCATTCTCTTTTGTCCTTCCATTGCTTTGTTTCCAACAGGTGGTCAAAACAGGTGGAACTCCTAAAGTTCCTGATTGCTTTCAGCGCACACCTAAAAAGCTCTGCATCCCAGAGAAAGCTGAGATTCTGGCTGTGAATGTTGACTCCAAAGGTATGTCAATTCTATATGTCTGTGTTGTGTATTTTACCAATATACATCCATAGTTTGAAGAGTTTCCAGCTCTCTAACTACTACCTGTCTTCCAGGAGTCCACGCAGTGCTGAAAACTGGTAACTGGGTAAGGTACTGTATCTTTGACCTGGCCACAGGCAAAGCAGAGCAGGAGAATAACTTCCCCACCAGTAACCTGGCCTTCTTGGGGCAGAGCGAGCGCAATGTGGCTATTTTCACTGCAGGACAGGTGAGCCCACTACCTCTGCAGGTGACATAATTTGCGGCGGCGTTAAAGCACTTGACTTTCTTTTTATACATACATACATACACACACACACACACACACACATATGAGAGAGAGAGAGAGAGTGATGCATGCTTCTAAAAAAATCAAAAGATACTACCACGTCTTGTACCCCTCCACCTTTTCTGTCTGTTGGCTATAGCTTTTAAGTCAGTGGCTTTCGCACATGAAGCAGACTCTTGACATTTTAATGATTATCCTCCAGGAGTCTCCCATCATCCTCCGGGATGGAAATGGCACAATCTACCCGATGGCTAAAGACTGCATGGGTGGAATTCGAGATCCTGATTGGCTGGACCTGCCACCCATAAACAGCCTTGGCATGGGGGTGCACTCACTTGCAAATCTCCCCTCAAACTCCACCATTAAAAAGAAAGCTGCTATTATTATCATGGCTGTCGAGGTAAATATCACATTTGTAATGAGTGCTGTTTTGTGTGTAGTCTTTTATTGTCATGGGGAGCATCAATGAAGAGTGGACAGTTTGATGTTTATAGGCTTTCTGTGTAATGCTGTTTGAAGGCTTCTGTGGAAGACATAGGCCTAAATAAATGGATAAATAAAGGGCTAAAGAAACTAACAAACGTGTTGTATTATGTGATATCCTAGTCCTTAAAGCTTTTAGGTGACCCAAGAGCATTATGTTGTATAACACTGGTTATACAACATCAACCCAACTAGAAATATTACTATCCATGAGCCTCAAACCATAAAACAGACAAAACACAGTTGTCCAAGTCACAGAGAAACCAGCAGCAATACTGTTTCCCACATCAACCACATCCAAATGGTGATAACTCTTAATTACCATATCATTCTTTCCTTGTGCATTCAGAAGCAGACGTTGATGCAGCATGTGCTACGTTGTGACTATGAGGCATGTCGGCAGTATCTGGTGAACCTAGAGCAGGCCTTCCTGTTGGACCAGAGTGGCCAGGCCCTTGGAGCCCTTCTGGGGCACCGCTGTGATGGCAACCGCAACATCCTCCATGCCGCCGTCTCTGTCTGCTTTCCTGTTAGCAACAAGGAGACCAAGGAGGAGGAAGGTAAGCTGGAATGGATAGATAGCCTATGGAAAGATCTGTTGGATAGAAGTGGGTTTCTGTAATCACTATCACTTGAGTTTTCAGTTTTAAAGCACCACTCTGTCTTCCTAAGTATAGTGCACATGCACAATATTAAGATTATACACTCACTTTTCCAATTTAGTATTTTTAATTTTTTTGTTTGTTTTGTTTTATAAAATGAAAATTGAAATACTAGTCCAAACACAAAACTGGAGTGTATGTAATTTCAGCAGTATGGCATAGTTTGATTGCCGTTTACTTCCCAAATTTTTTGTTTTATTTTAGAAAATTAAACTGAGTGGTGTCATTTTTGTACCTTTTTTCAAGCCTTTCTCAGCCATGAGAAAGGATGGAAATTGGAAATTATATGCAATCATGGAAGAAAATCACATTTTACTCAACACTTAATTCCAGCTTGGACTCGTCAGTATCTGTTTAATTGCCTGCTCCTTCCTGACCCTTGTCTTCATGCTGAGTGTTGGTGCTGTGTCATTTCAGAGGCTGAACGGTCAGAGAGAAACACATTTGCAGAGCGTCTGTCTGCTGTGGAGGCCATTGCCAATGCCATCTCGGTGGTGTCTAGCAACAGCTCTGGAAATAGGACTGGGTCGTCCAGTAGCAGAGGGTAAATAACTTCTTGTACAGAAAAAGAGTGACAGTATTGTGCTGTGCTCAGTATAGAAAGAGCAGCTGTTTGTACAGAAAACTATACATGTGTGAATTTTAATCTTTATTAGGGCTGGGTGGTAAATTGCAAATTAACCAAAACTGTGCTGTGACTCTTTGACCAACCTTATTTTCCATTTCTGTATGTTGGTAAATGCACTCTCTTGCACAGTCCTCTCTCTCTCTCTCCCCCCCCCCCCCCCCTCTCTCTCTGTGTGTGTGTGTGTGTGTGTGTTCCTTAAATTTTAAAGATACTACTAGAAGAAACATAACGTGTTGGGCTCTATATCTACTTGAATTAGAATACATTTGCGTAGGAGGCAAGTTATTTTTCCCACAGCATAAAATTTGTGCATAAGGAGCCAACTGTAGATCAGTCTGACAAGCAGCACAGCCTTACCTAATGCTTACTCACTCTGCTTTGGTGTAAGACTGTGTGTTTGTACTTACAGTGGGTAATTTATGTATGACCATAAATAATTTTGCTGGCAGATATTTTAATTACAGCCACGATGAGCTTGCAAAGCAGTTGTTTGTTTTTTAATTGACATACAGGTTTTGAATTTTTCAAGTTTGGGCAGTGTTAACGACACATTCCAGCTAACGGGCTAATATGATGCTGACAGACAGCAAACCTAATGGAGCATAGCAACATCATGGAATGGATCTGTTCTTTTCAATGATATTTTGGCAATCGTTATGATGAATAGTCCAGTACTGTATATACCTGTGAAGTGTGATTAAAAATGGAGAATACAGATTAATCATGGCCTTATTGATTACCATGATGATCATGGTAAATATGGCAGTAAATTGTGATAAGGCCCTCAGGTCATATCGCCCCCAGCCTAGTCTAAATTCTAGTCTGCTGTCTTGGTTATGTGTTGTCTCCAGGCTTCGTCTGAGAGAGATGATGCGGCGGTCTCT
This sequence comes from Myripristis murdjan, assembly GCF_902150065.1. Classification (NCBI taxonomy): domain Eukaryota; kingdom Metazoa; phylum Chordata; class Actinopteri; order Holocentriformes; family Holocentridae; genus Myripristis; species Myripristis murdjan. The sequence continues at coordinate 13,110,918 of NC_043995.1, read as the reverse complement.
GAGAGCAGCAGGTCTCGGCCGCCATGAGTCTGGCCCATCCTCCAGTGACCACCAGGACCCCGTTTCTCCTCCCATTGCCCCTCCCAGTTGGGTGCCTGACCCCCCACCCATGGACCCTGGTCAGTGCAGCAAATCAAAAACCTGATACCTCACCAAGGAATCACAAAATTATAAGACAAACTAAGTGGAAATAATGATTTTGATTTAAGTTAGGCCTGGCACAATTGTGTTGGAAAGTCAAAAGTTTTATTATCTAAGGTTAACTGTCTCCTTCCTTGCCTATTGAGGGAAAAGGCCTCAAACTTTGAGTTCAAGAATAAAGAATCTCAGAATGCTGCAGGCATGGCTTTAAAGGAAGAGAGTTTTACTATCTTTACAGTATTGATAACATTGGCTTATTTTTATCAGACTAATATCAAAATATGTTTCCCCAAAACCAGATGGTGACATTGACTTCATCCTGGCCCCAGCTGTGGGTTCACTCACCACTGCCTCAACAGGGACCAGCCAGGGACCCAGCACCTCCACCATACCAGGTCAGATAGTGCCATAAATATAAAGAAAAAAATGAGGACGAGACCATATTCTCTCAGTCAGGATTGTGTTTAAATGTCCAGGTGTAGTGATAACAGGAGTCCATCTGTTTCTTTTGTGGATGAGACTTGGTAAATTTTCGCTGTTCAGGTGTCTCCAAAAATTATGAGTGTCTGTGATGATATTGTCTCTGTATCCCTAACTCTTAAAGTAGTGCTGTATTAGCTGTATATGTTTTTGGTATTCTAACTCCATGCAAAAATGCATATGGTGTCTCTAAAATCTAATGGGCTGGCTTGTCCCTTTGAGCAGGGCCGTCCACTGAGCCTTCTGTGGTTGAATCTAAAGACAGGAAGGCCAATGCTCACCTTATCCTCAAGCTGATGTGTGACAGTGTTGTTCTGAGGCCACACCTACGAGAGCTGCTCTCTGCCAAGTACGAGTCTTTATTCATATATGACAATATTTCTCACAATATGAAAAAACAGTGCATCCTTGAAATAAAAAAACAGCTGGAACTTTTTTGTATAGCAGATGGCCCTTGTTTTTGTCTGTTTTCCTTTTTTCACTCCTCTGTCCCTCTAAATTGTCTGCGTGTATTATTATTGTGTTGTCTGACAGGGATGCCCGCGGAATGACCCCATTCATGCTGGCAGTCAGTGGGAGAGCCTACCCTGCAGCCATCACTGTTCTGGAGGCAGCTCAGAAAATGGCCAAGGGTAGGTCACTCAATCAGCTCACTGCTGTTTGCCTTCAACTGGGTGGTATTTGAGAAGCGATTGTTGTGCTTGCAAACCCGTACTTAATATGAGCTCTGCCTTGTGAATTACTCCTCTGACATGTAATCTGATGTGATACTAAGGGGAAGGGGAGTCAACAGTGCTGTGGAAGCAGGTTTGTGAGGTTGAACAAAACACTGCCATCTTTATGAATACATTCAGTTAAAACGGCATGAATATTTTTATGTCTAACTTATGGAATTTGGTTAGGTAACAGAATAAGCATTGGAGCATTGGTTCCCCATTATTTATGGATGGACAACAGCCTATTTTGCAGCCATGATGTGACTTGTGACTGGTATCCTCCTGTTCTCATATCTTCCTTCTTTTGTTGTCTTCAATGCAGTGGGTGACCCTGGCATAGCAGAGAAGGAAGATGCAGATTCTGTGTTTATGGAAATGATTTGCCCCTTGGGGACCAACCCGGATGATTCTCCCCTCTACGTCCTCTGTTGCAATGACACCTGCAGTTTCACTTGGACTGGAGCCGAGCACATAAACCAGGTCGGTCCTACAGGACAGGAGGGCCTCGTGCTAAGATTCACAGGAAAAGCACCCAGTCACCAGAAAAGAGGCGGGGTTATGAGACACACCCAGCCCCACATTCAAGGCTCTGAACAAAGCTTTTTTTAGTCCTCATATTACAGGGCATTGTGACTGGACTGACTCTGCACTCAGTTGGACATTTTGTTTGATAATTTAATGATCTACATTTACTTTGTGTTTAGGATATCTTCGAGTGTCGGACTTGTGGTTTGCTTGAGTCTCTCTGCTGCTGCACTGAGTGTGCCAGGGTGTGTCACAAGGGACATGATTGCAAGTGAGTGCTAGCCTTTATTGCTTTTAGCAATGTTCAAGCTTTGTGAATGTTAGTGTCTTTCTTACCATGCTCCTTGATCGCCTGTATTTCTAACTAGGTCGCACACATGATTGTTATCTTTGTTATCTTATTGTTGTGCTTCTTTTTGTTTCCCAGGCTGAAGAGGACCTCTCCCACAGCATACTGTGACTGCTGGGAGAAATGTAAGTGTAAAACATTGATCGCTGGCCAGAAAGCGGCTCGTTTGGACCTGCTCTACAGGTTACTCACCACCACCAACCTGGTCACCACACCAAACAGCAGGTAAGGCCTCTGTGCTACTCCACTGTATTGCCCTTTACTTTCTACTGTTTGTTTATGGGGTGCTTTCTAGGATGTTTATTTGTGTAACACTGCTACACAAATAAACTACTTTATAATAGGCAGCTGGATTTGGGCCTTTCTGGTTTGATCATCTGAGCTATATTATTTTGACATGCTGCATGATGTATACCTGGTAGTGTTTTACTGGCCAAAAAGTACTTTTTTTACCAAAGCCTTTTGTTTACATCCATAGGGGGGAGCATATATTACTGTTCCTAGTGCAGACTGTTGCCAGGCAGAGTGTTGAGCACTGTCAGTACAGACCACCACGCATCAGAGAAGACAGGAACCGCAAGGCTGCTAACGCAGAAGGTGGGCAAAACATCATTTTATACCAATCTCCACCTTACATCACCAACACAGACAATGAATTTATAAATGTGAATTTTCCAAATAAGTACAAAGGATCTCTGAAGTCGTGCTTCACACAAACTTACATGAGAGATTTATTTCTGTGTTGTTTACTGCCAATTCAGACTCTTGTCTGAAGTTCAGTATTTTAAATAATATTCCCCTAAGGCAAATCCTCCCTCTTTTCCTCTCCTTTAGACTCTGACATGCCAGACCATGATCTGGAGCCTCCCCGCTTTGCTCAGCTGGCTCTGGAGAGGGTGCTGCAGGACTGGAACGCTCTTAAGTCCATGATCATGTTCGGCTCCCAGGAGAATAAAGATCCGTAAGTAGGGCTGTGCGATATGACAATATATATTATGCAATGGTAGAAAAACGTAAATCGTAACATGTTTTGCTCGTTTATTTCATTGTCACAAATCAACTCTCTGGTAATTTATTACAGGAGTTTATATTCTATAATTTGGATGCTGCTTAGTGTTCCCCTGAACCACACCCGTGAGTGTAGGCAATATGAACTAACAACATAGCATACATAATAATACAGCTGAAGTTAAATCTGGGAAGTTAAATCCAGGGATGGCATGGTGCTGCAGTGGTTGGCACTGGTGCCTCGCAGTAAGAAGGTCCTGGGTTCAATTCCCAGGCGGCTGGCCAGGGTGAGCTGGAAACACAGAACAGATGCACAGCCCTCCTCAGTTCCAGCCGGTTGACGAGACATGAAAACCGACTCCGTGTCCTCATCAACCTGTGCAAAAAAGTCTCACGTCACCCAGGTGCAGTTACAGTTGTGGAGAGGTGCAGGAAGCCCTAGCGGCAGCCTCTGCAGGAACCACACACACCTGCGGTGTAGCTGCAGCGGCATTTAGACAGACAAGTAAACAGTAAATGAATGAAGTAGTGTGGGTCCATATGGCGCATTCATGGCACTATTGTTGCCTGGGAAGAAATTGTGCCAGCATTAGGAAGCATGCACAGATCATGAATAGACTCCTTCCATCATTACACTTTTATTTTAAATATTTTACATTTTGTTTACTGTTGAATTGAAAATTTGCACAAAGGTTCTAAATAAACTGAGAAAAAAAATATGATTGAGTACTTTTTATTTGTCAAGTATAATTCAAAATGTAATAAGAAATAGGCCTTCATGTGGTCATTTTATGTAAAATATTTATTCATGTAGTTTACTGAACATGTGCTACATCGTGATACATATCATTATTGGGATATTAAATGACCTATATCAGAATATGAGGTCATATCGCACAGGCCTTCCCATGAGTATAACAATCCTACAGTGCTTCCAAGACTGGGGGTGTTAAAGGAATAAAGTTTTTGTAAGATTGACATGTTGGTCAACTCACTCGATAAGTGATGAGAGTATGTGTCCTGCAGATCACAGGCTCTGCTCCTCCATGCTAATTTTTTAGTGTCCGTTGTTTATAGTGGCAGCATTGGGCTTGCGGCAAACATGGTGTGAAAATAGTATCATCATTTTAATCAGTTTTATTTCCTTAATAGTGGTTTAGATGTGTGTGAGCTAATCTTATAAAGCCATACGTATTGTAAAAGCAAAGAAATTCCCTGTGCAACTAGGTACACAGAGCAGAGATATTATATGTAATGAAGACCATACTGCTGTGACTCATAGCACTGTGTCGTGTGTATTTTATAGACTGAGTGCTAGCAGCAGGATTGCCCACCTCCTGCCTGAGGAGCAGGTCTACCTGAACCAGCAGAGTGGCACCATCCGCCTCGACTGTTTTACCCACTGCCTCATTGTCAAATGTGCTCCTGACATTACCGTAAGTAGGGTTAGTCTTTGTCACTTTCTGACGGCATCCAGCAGGAGCCATCTGCCTGTCTCCCAACAGCTTCTTCACTCATTAACTATTTGTGTGGGACATACAATATTACACAAATCCTCCATCCTCTTGATGCAGTATTATAAGACTACCTGAGGAAATACCTAAACTACCAAATGTACTTTCATTATGCATTTTCCTCACTTTCTTTAATATTTAAAACATTATTTGGCACCCTTTCCTTTATATTTGAAGTAACTCCCTATCATCATTAGTCAGTGGGTATGTGTTAACTCCCTTATCCTCTTCTTACTCTTACACCAGTTCATAGACACTTTACTGGGCACACTGGTGAAGGAGCTGCAGAACAAATATACTCCTGGCCGGAGAGAGGAGGCAATCAATGTCACCAGGAGGTTCCTGCGCTCTGTAGCCCGGGTCTTTGTCATCCTCAGCGTGGAGATGGCTTCATCCAAGAAAAAAAAGTAAGCATGCATTTTTATCTAAGTGTTTAAATGGAATGCTTGATTTTCTTTCTTTTTTTAATACATTAACATTTAACAAGTCTAAAAGCACTGCACAAAGTTTTGATTTTGTCTCGTCAATTTCTTCCACACAGCAACTTCATTCCACAGCCCATTGGGAAGTGTCGGCGTGTTTTCCAGGCCCTGCTGCCCTACGCTGTGGAGGAGCTCTGTAATGTGGCAGAGTCACTGATTGTCCCAGTACGAATGGGCATTGCAAGACCCACTGCCCCGTTCACTCTGGCCAGCACTAGCATTGATGCTGTTCAGGGCAGCGAAGAGCTCTTCTCTGTGGAGCCGCTGCCCCCAAGACCCTCGCCTGACCAGTCAAGCAGGTCAGTTGATTTTAGACCCTGTGATTCCCGTCAAGCATGGTATTTAACTCTCTGGGTAACTTTTGCTTATGTGTTCATTCACAAAACATATGGATGCTTTTAAGCAATATGTGTTGATGGTTTACAGTAAATTTAGAACTGCTGAGGGGTGTTATTTCCATATGCCCAGCATTTACATCTATAAAACTGCCATATTGTGCCATTGTGTTTTTAAATAAAAATAAAATGTTCTGTGTTGTAGCATAGTTCTTTAACAGTAGCTAAACAAGGCAACACACTGATAGTAAGGCCATTTTCTGGTAATATTTAAACTGAGTCACAGGATAGTTCGAACACATTCATGTCTTCCTTTTCACTAACACAGGATTTTACAGACTTTTCAAAGTGCGTCAGCCAGCCAGAGTGGAACAGTCACTTCAATTATTCCTTTACTCATATTTTCCCTTCAGTCTCACTTTACCCCCACGAGTTAATGAGCCTAAATCAATGGAGCTCTAGTTTCGTCACTAGTGAAAATTTGTGGAAATATAACATTAACATCAGTTAATGAAAATGAGGCTGTTCAGTTACATTTGCTGCCACTTTCTAAACAAGTTAGCATCACATAAGAGATGCCTACATTCATGCTTTGTTATGCTTCACATTCACATTTCCCTGTACCTGTGTCATCTCATTTTTTCTGTAGTCTTAATTTCAGTGTCATAAATTTTGTAGAATGTCATCTTCATCTAATTGCTGCTGCATTAATTATAAAGAAGTTTTTGTCAGTGTTTTCCAGTTCAGTGAGTACTTAACTTAGACAGAAAGAGACAAGCAAACTCAAACTCAACTTGAACATTAGACCAAAAAACGGGAGAGTCTCCTGTTTTCCCCTCCTTTGATTATAATGACTTTGGGCTAATGTTTGGGCTCCTCAGCTCCAGCCAGACAACCTCCTCTTACATCATCAGGAACCCCCAGCCTAGACGGAGCAGCCAGTCTCAGCCTGTCAGAGGAAGAGACGAGGAGCAGGATGACATAGTCTCAGCAGATGTTGAAGAGGTGGGGAGGCTCATTATAAAATCATTAAGTCGACAATGAATTTTGCATGCCTGTGAGTCAGTGTGTGGTGGTGACTGAATTTCCGAGAATGCACAATGTCATTTAGAAGTATGTGAAATCCACTCTCAATTACAAATGAAATTTTCAAGTAGAGCTGGATACATACAGTCTCCATTCTCCTAGTTTGCAAATAAGTGCGGACAGTTGATTGTTTCTTTAGTTTTGGTTTTAATTTAACGCTGTAATATATGCTCCCAGTCTTCCAGCTATGCTAATTCAGCTAAATAATTTACAAACATATACTCTTTGCTAGCTTTGCAATAAAATAATATACACACATTTGGTTTAAATCAGGTTTGAATTGTGAGGTTCTGGGCCTCTGTTTTGCCTTAGTCGTCCTCCTCTGTCTAACTGTGTTGTCTTTGCCTCTCAGGTTGAGGTTGTTGAGGGAGTTGCAGGGGAGGAAGATCACCATGACGACCAGGAGGAACAGGGAGAGGAAAATGCCGAGGCAGAGGGGCAGCATGATGAACATGATGAGGATGGTGAGAAACGCCATGTTGTGCCCTATTTTGCATAGGAATACTTAGCTAGTATTTTGTATCACTTAGACCTTAAACCACAGCCAAGCAGTGTTTGGAGCCCTGCCTTATCTTTCCTGCTTGTAGGAAGCGACATGGAGCTGGATCTGCTGGCAGCAGCTGAGACTGAGAGTGACAGTGAAAGTAACCACAGCAATCAGGATAACGCCAGTGGCCGCAGGAGTGTCGTCACTGCAGCCACAGCTGGCTCTGAAGCAGGTTGGTCAGCAACTGCCTTTGATGTTGCAGTCAAGATTTCATTTTAGATTTTCACTAAAATCCCAGCAAAAAACATGAATAATTGTCGCCAGCATTCATAAACTGTTCCCTTTACTTGTGTGTGTGGGGGGAGGGGGAGGGGGTCACCTGTCTGATTGACTTCATTTAACTGAAATCCTTCCAGATTATTCTAAGGCTTCAATCACTTACTAAGTAGAAATTGCATTTCTGTCTTGCCATAATATGATGTATTTTTCCCCTTCAGTCACGCACTAATTCAGCCCTCACATAATCTGTGGTGCTTAACAGTCACAATCTGGAAGAGGCCCTTCTTTTTAATTATTTGGAGTTTATTTTAGACTGTGGGCGTTTCTCTATGTGGAGAGCTAATGAGACAGCAGACAAAATGGTCCCTGGCTCAATACTCGATTTATTTCATTTGCAGGCAGTAGGGTGTCCTTGGCATTTCCTATTTTTGGTATGGGCTTCTTTTTACTTCAATGCATATCCAGTATGTCAGGGCGAGAGTGATTTTTGCAAAGTGTACACACAGTTTTCCTCCGAGTTCCTCAGTCTAGTCCTCCATCCTCACATTTCACTTTTATTGAACCTGTCATCATTAACTGATACCATCATGCATCAGAAGTCTAGCAACCTTGATGTTCTTTCTTCCCAAATAACAAACTAATCAGAATATGTGTAACTTTACCAAATAGTGTGGTGTTTTGCTCCTTAGCAATCTATCATTTGCATTCCCAAACTAATGATTTTGTCTTGTTTCCATTCTGAATACCCATTATGAATGAGATATTGCTTTTGTCTTTCCCTCTAACGTAGCCTCCAATTGTTTATTAAGTCAAATACAAAAACTTAAGCCATGTCTTTACTCAGCACAAGCTGATCGACAGAAATGGAGCTGTTGTTTGACTTGAAGCCTCTGTGTTTTCAGTCTCATGTTAGTGTTTGGCCTTGTGTTGGTGTGTTTCACTAACCTGCACTCCTTGTCTCCATTCTTCACCCCTCCTCCTTTTCCCAAGGTGCCAGCAGTGTCCCTGCCTTCTTTTCAGAGGATGACTCCCAGTCGAACGATTCCAGCGACTCAGACAGCAGCAGCAGTCAGAGCGATGATGTTGACCAGGAGACATTCCTGCTGGATGAGCCGCTGGAGAGGACGTCCAGCTCCTCCCACCCTAACAGCGCGGCACAGGCACCTCGTTCCATGCAGTGGGCTGTTCGCAACACCCCCAGCCAGAGGGCCACGAGCAGCGCTCCCTCTAGCACCTCTACGCCAGCTGGTCAGTGGACCTTTTTATGGGATTCATTTGTCATGTCATGTATCACTCACAACTTAGTTGAACACTACTAAAGACTGGAGCATTGATTTTTTTTTTTTTTTTTGCAAATAACAGTATTAGATACCTGCCAGGTATAGTCATTTTGCTCAACTATGCTTGGTTTGAGTTCATCTACTACATTTTCTCCCTAATACTTAACTTTCTGTTGTTACTCTGGGGCTTGGGCAGAGGGTCAGATATAGAGTTTCAGCTGAGAAATATTTCCATTATCAATTTATCTGTTGATTATTTTCTCAATTAGTGAATTACTTGTTCGGTCTTGTTTTGTCCTGACCAAAGTGTACAACTCTAAGAGGACTGAAACCAGATAATAATCACATTTGAGAAGCTGTAATCAGAGAATTTGGAAATTTTCTTCTTAAAAATTACTCAAAATGATTAATTGATTATCAAAATAGTTGGTGATTAATTTAATAGTTAAGTCATGTAAGTAAATAATCGGTCAACTGATTGTTGCAGCTCTAGTCCATAGGTAGGCATTAAAGTAATTTTCTCAAATGTACCTGGTCTCTCCATCTGTGAAACCAAAAACAATCTGTAACCAAAAATAATATATATTTGTTTCTCTTTTCACAGCAAGCTCCACAGGGCTGATATACATTGACCCCTCCAACCTGCGTCGTTCCAGCGCCATCAGCTCCAGTGCTGCAGCTGCAGCAGCAGCTCTGGAGGCCAGTAACTCCAGCAGCTATTTGACATCCGCCAGCAGCCTGGCCCGGGCCTACAGCATCGTCATCAGGCAGATCTCAGACCTCATGAGCTTGATTCCCAAGTATAACCACCTGGTCTACTCCCAGTACCCTGCTGCTGTCAAGCTGACTTACCAGGATGCAGTCAACCTGCAGGTGAGATGGATTGCTATCATGTGGCCATCAAATTACACTATGCTGCCCAGCTAAGACATGTAAAAGGTTATTGGTAGATCATGATCAATATTGGTTTTTGATGTCCATCCGAATATTTTTGGATGATCTTGCTGATTAGTCATAAATTTATGACTTTTATTATAATTGCGGGTTGGAAAATACTCCATTAATAGTACTGCTAGTAATAATTTTATGATTCTGGGTATTAATGAAGCATGTTCATGGGTACCTGTGTGAAATGTCTCATCACAATCAATTCAGGTTTACAGGTTTTCCATTGATAACCAGAGTAACAATAATAATAACAACAATAATATATTAACATTACAAAAATGTAATTAAACTGCATCATATTGATCATATTGGTGGTTGACAACAATGCCTGGCTAATGTGTGTGTGTGTGTGTGTGTGTGTGTGTGTGTTTTGGAATAAGTTAAAAATAGTTAATATCAGCCTGATATATAGGTTTAACATTGGTGAAACATTTGCAGTACCACTGTGATATATTTGGCATATCATTTTAGAAACACCGCCACAGTGATATGCTCCCTAGGTTTTCTGTCATTGTGAGATGGAATAATTTATATCGATTAGCCTTATTATGCTTGAATAAAATTTGTGTTCAACCAGAATTACGTTGAAGAAAAGCTGATCCCCACCTGGAATTGGATGGTGTCCATCATGGATTCCACTGAGGCTCAGCTGCGTTATGGCTCTGCGTTGTCGTCTGCTGGAGACCCCGGTCACCCCAGCCACCCCCTCCACGCCTCCCAGCACTCTGCTCGCAGAGAACGCATGACGGCTCGGGAGGAAGCCAGCCTCCGCACCCTGGAAGGACGCAGGTATTTTTTATTACCTCTCCATCGAACAAATTTCATGTTACACACAATGGGATTTGGCTTATCCTGTATGCATCGTTCCAAATTGTCCTATCATGGCCTTACTTTCTGAGATTGTATGCTATGTTTAAAATGCTGTATAAAATTTACAGCAGTTGGCATTACGGGCAGTTTCAAACAGCATTGGTTAACTGTCATTCCCTTATTGAAAACAATTAGCTAACAGTTCGTCTCACACATATCCCACAGCACCAATATGAATGCAGCTTTAATCTTGTGATTAAAATTAAGGAACCTTGAATCCTTTTAGTCCCAAGCCAATGCTTTTGAATCTACATGCGTGCAAAATGGTCGTGCTTCATACACTTGAATATCCAGTTGAATATTCACACCAGAGAGACCAGAGATGTTCTGACTTGTTTTGCATGTTTTTCAGGAGAGCAGCGACACTGTTGACAGCTCGCCAAGGCATGATGTCTGCACGAGGCGACTTCCTCAACTACGCTCTATCACTAATGCGCTCCCACAATGATGAGCACTCAGATGTGCTTCCTGTGCTGGACGTGTGCTCACTGAAACACGTGGCCTACGTCTTCCAGGCTCTGATCTACTGGATTAAGGCCATGAACCAGCAGACCACGCTGGACACCCCACAGATGGATAGGAAGAGGTAAATGGAAAAACATGGTCAAAATGCACTTTTCCTTTTAATTAAAAACTGGTAATAGTTATGTTAAGAACAATGAATATGACAATTTGTGTTATATCCAAGAACTAAAAGCCCACTTAATTACTTGATACTCTAAAAATTGCTAAAAAAAAAAAAAAAAATTGAGTCCTGCTTAAGTTGTATCTAATTAAAAATAAGTGAATATAACAACTGTCAAGCTATCTTTATTTTAATGTTTGCAAGTGCATTTGGTTAGTCATACCTTGAGACACTCCTGTGACTGATCACAGCCAAAAACCAGTGAACGGTCTCCCCATGTTGGAAACAGACTCTGTAATCCACTTAAATCTCTTACTTTTAGGAGTCGTGAGATTCTGGATCTGGGTTTAGACAATGAAGATTCTGAACATGAGAATGACGAGGACACCAATCAGAGTAAGTGAAATAATACTTTTGTTGTTGTTTTTAGCTATAGTCACAGTCTGAGTTTGTTCTCTTGATGTTTTGCAAATGATGTTGTTTAAGTAAACTGACGTGATAATATTCAAAGAACTGTTTTTGAGGGGGTTTTGAGGCATCTGATTTGCGGTCTCTTGATCACCTGTTAAATTTTACATTGTTTGTGCTAACAGTTGTGTTTCTGTTTTGTTTCAGGTTCAACTCTGCAAGACAAGGATGAGGATCCCGTTCCTGCTGAAACAGGTCAAAATCACCCCTTCTTCCGTCGCTCTGACTCCATGACGTTCTTGGGCTGCATCCCACCCAACCCCTTTGAGGTTCCCTTGGCTGAGGCCATTCCTTTGGCAGACCAGCCACACCTCCTACAGGTCAGACTTACCGAAGTTGGTGTCCTAGTGAGATATTTGAGACATTTTTTCACCATAATCTCAAAAATTTCAAACAGGGTTCGTACGGGTGCTTGAAAACCTTGAAAATGCTTGGATTTTAATGTTATGTTTTCAAGGTTTGAAAAATGCTTGAATTTTGGGTAACGTGCTTGTAAATGCTTGAATGCTTGAAATTGTTACCATATTTCTGGTCTGACTAAATGGACCACTTATTAAATGGAGAGAAATAAAATAAGTCGGATTAAAAATGACGCCTTCACAGCTCACGCTCTGATGGGTTTCACAAGAGCTGGATTGATTGTCATGTGTCACGCCCCCAACAAGAGGGCAGTGCAGCAGCATGCGACCAACGTGCCGGGAGGTTGCCGTTTTAATGAACGTTGGCTGGGTAATGAAAAGTAGAAACAGTGGATAAAACATGGACCAAATCCACGTGTAGCATGCTGCAAAATATGCAAAAAGAAGCTTCAACTTTTCGCTATGGGAGAGTCAGCACTCTTGAGTCATTAAAAGTAAGTCACAGAGATGACTAGCCCTACATGTGTGATTTGTTGGCTAACCAGTGGTGTAGTCTACGTGATACGCAGGTATACTGCGTATACCCACTAGAAAAGGTCCCGCATTTCCGTATAACCACTTAAAAATGCGCAAAGATACGTATCAGTATGTTTTTTTGACATAACGTTCACTTTCCCGTTCATAAAGTCGCCTTCTCTGTGTTACGAAGCGGCTCTTTTTGACCATTTTTCGGGGGACACTACAGCTGGAGCTAACGTTAACATTTCAGAAAGGGAGCCTGTGTATGTGTGTGTGTGTGTGTGCGTACGTACGTGCGTGCGTGCGTGCGCGCGTATACCCACTAGAATAAACTAGACTACACCACTGTGGCTAACCATTAGCTGCATGCTAGACCTAAATGTAGAAGCACTATGTGATGTGTCTGAATGGCAGTGTCAATTAGTGACAATTATTAAGGGCTAAGTTAAGAACAAAGCCTGCGTTTCTCAACAGTAAACTGCAGGAACTTCCCACAACTTAGAATTGAAGCACAGCTGATGTTAGCCCATAAGATGATAGACATAAGAGTAGACACCGCTTGGCTATTTTTATGCTATCTATCTATGAACCATATTGATACAGTATATTAATAATATATATGAATTATATTGACATATTTATTATTATTATTATTATATAATATTCTTAGATGGTTTTCTTGTTCATTTAATGTAATCTATTTTTTTAATCTTATTTTACTTATGCAATTGTTATGTCAATTTTGAATTTTCCCTTAGGGGGATCTACCTATACCCTACATCTACTGTATAAGGAGAGGGCAGACTAAATACTTCTAGCTGTAGAAGCTGTTTTCTTTTTTCCCTCTGTTTTTTTTTCTGTTTTTCTGATTTTTAATACTGCATACCTGTATTTCCTGTATGCAGTATTAAAAAAAAAAGCAGAAGGATATATATATACCGGATTTCTCCTTTAATGGTACTGGAAAACCTGAAAAAATTGACCTTGAAAGTCCTTGAAAAGTGCTTGAATTTGACCATGAAAAAAGTATACGAACCCTGTTGAAAGTTTGAGAATATTTTGATAGACAAGATTGACATAATTGACAATTGACAGCATGATATTGTCAATCAGATATTGCTCAATAACCATTGTATGTTCACTCTATTACTTTGCTCCTTCTCTTTCAGCCTAATGCCAGGAAGGAGGATCTGTTTGGTCGTCCCTCTCAGGGCTTGTACTCCTCGTCTTACATGGCAACCAAAGGCCTGGCTGAGGCGAGCATGGACAGGAACTGCCTGGAGGTAAACATGGGCTCCTCTCTACCCTCCTCCTCTCAGGTATACCACCCCTCGTCACTGATCAAACTCATTGGCAGCTGTGTTCTAATATCCACGGATAAAAAAGCTTGCTAATTTGCCTATAAAGTCACCATGCACTTTTAAGGAGCATGTAAAAGCTATCCAGGATTCATAATTTCCTCCCCTGTCTCAAAGAGCACTGGAAGAGGGTTTGTGTTTTTTTTTTTTTCTTCCTTCACTTAGCTTGATCACTCCCATGTGCGTTGTGAACTAAAGAAAAAAAAAAAAAAAGAGTATGAGGAAATAATGGATACTTTGGAGAGTCAATTTTGTGTTTATGCAGAGACATGCAAGTGTGGATATTGGAACATAGCCCGTCTTCTGGCCCATTTCCATATTTCCATTCTTTCATCATCAAACTGTCATCATCTTGTCACATACACGTGTTCACATGACTAAAGAAATACCATGAATCCCACTAAAACAGATCCTGCCGACTAAGATGTCTTACTCGGCCAACCTGAAGAATGTGATGAGCATGGAGACGGGCCAGCGGAGCACTGAGGACCAATCACTGGCGGAGCAGGAGATGGAAGCTTCAAAGCCAGGTCCCTCACCACATGACCTAGCTGCCCAGCTGAAGAGCAGCCTGCTCGCCGAGATTGGCTTGACTGAGAGTGACGGACCTCCTCTGCCATCATTCAGGTACTGATCACCAATCAGGGCATAACATTCACCAAATCCAACAATTTCTGTGCTGTGTTGCTAAAATGTTTTTGAAAGTGCCAGTAAAAGTTGTCTCTCTAACTCTGTTTTCTTTCTCCCCAGACCTCACTGTAGTTTCATGGGAATGGTGATCTCACATGACATGCTGCTAGGCCGCTGGCGTCTGTCACTGGAACTTTTTGGTCGTGTCTTCATGGAGGATGTGGGTGCTGAGCCTGGATCGGTATGCAGTTTTTTTGTTTGTTTGTTTGTTTGTTTGTTTAGAGCAGCTGTAGTTATTGCACCACCCTCCATTATTGGATCATAGCACCAGTGTATATTCCCCATCACCATTAATGCCTATGAAGAGTCTAAATCTACTGCTGTTTGTCCTACTGCATGTTTGTCTTACTTTCCAAAGTCATATGCTTCAATTGTTTTTCAAAAATCTCTCAGCTGCATTGACAAATGCAATCCAACATTCTACATGAGCAGATTCTGGCAAAGTTAAACTAAAATTACTGTAAACTGATATTTCCCAGTAACACTGGTAAAATGTTTTCATTTTAATTTATTTTGGGGATTGTAGGACTAGCAGGGTAGAGCAGTAGGCTTATGACCAGAAGTGACTGAATAACACAATACTGTGAAGCAACAGGAGAAGACTGTTGTTGTACTGGGTGGCTGCCAGGTGTGAATGTGGGCAACTGTGCAAATGTGAAGTGGGTGTTGCTGAAAAAGAGGATGCTGAGCATTAAAGGATAGATTTTTCACCAACTGTTTCCCTCATTGTGTGTCCCAGATTCTCACAGAGCTGGGTGGTTTTGAGGTGAAGGAATCCAAGTTCCGTCGGGAGATGGAGAAGCTGAGGAACCTGCAGTCCCGTGATCTGGCCCTGGAGGTGGACCGGGACCGAGACCAGCTCATACAACAGACAATGCGTCAGCTAAACACACACTTTGGGCGGCGTTGCACCACCACACCCATGGCCGTGCACCGGGTGAAGGTCACGTTCAAAGACGAGCCAGGCGAGGGCAGCGGTGTGGCACGCAGCTTCTACACGGCCATCGCCTTGGCCTTTCTATCCAACGATAAGCTTCCCAATTTGGACTGCGTTCAGAGCGTCAGCAAGGGAATGCAGGCCAGCAGTACGTGTCATCACGATTACAACTCAAGTATGACGATATATAGAAACTATATCATGGAACTTGATTTCATTGATATATGTCATGGCATTTTTGTGATACTGGAAACAGCTATCACTGGGTGTAAAGCAATTATGTCTACAAAATGATTCAGTTAAACCTGCTCAAATAAGTGTCTGTGACTCTGTGTGTGTGTAGATCTAATGCAGCGTTTGAGGAACCGAGATCGGGAAAGAGAGAGGAGAAGTGGAGGGATTCGTGCTGGCTCTCGGAGAGACAGAGACAGGTGAAGGCTAATTATCTCCCTCTAACCTTTTATCTCACACATGTCACATTCACTGTGAGACAGTGATCATTCCTAACTGTCTGTGTGTGTCTTTGTGCATCAGGGACTCGAGGAGGCAGCTGTCCATTGACACCCGGCCTTTTAGGCCCGCATCTGAGGGCAACCCCAGTGATGAACCTGACCCCCTGCCTGCACACAGACAAGCCCTGGGGGAAAGGCTGTACCCACGTGTTCACGCAATGCAGCCGGTAACAAAGCCACAGATCATATTGAGAAGATATTTGACCTGAAATTTGCCATGAGAATTTTTTTGGATTTTTTAGAATTGTCTACTTATTTACTTATTTGTAAAGAAACATGTCAGGAGAGTAGGATTTGTTTTTTGTTGCACAATACCAAATAATGATATATTGTCACGCATTGGATATTGCACTTGGCAATACTGCAGTTTGGATTATGATTAATTGTTCAGCCGTAATCTAAATTCAGATAAAGAAGGTAACAGAGAATGCAACCTGAGCTGTGTGTTTGTCTCATCAGGCGTTTGCCAGTAAAATCACAGGCATGTTGCTGGAGCTTTCCCCAGCCCAGTTGCTGCTGCTGCTGGCCAGCGAGGACTCTCTCAGGGCCAGAGTTGAGGAGGCCATGGAGCTTCTCATCGCACATGGAAGGTATGATAACGTGACACACAGGCAGAAAGTGACCATCACCAGCTCTTAATTTCTGTAGTGGCACATTCATTTTTCTGCACTCAGTGCTTGTTAAACTTAGGTACTTTTTCAATAAACAGTAAATGAAATCAAAATTTCATTTTCAAGTTAAATCATGGTAGCAATTTGTTCCCACACAGCTGTCTGTTTGACAGACTGGAAATGTAACTCTTCTTTTTGTCTTCCTCAGGGAAAATGGCGCTGACAGTATATTGGACCTGGGTCTTCTAGAGGCACCAGAGAAAGCACAAGTAAAAACAGTTGTTTTTTGTTTTCCATCTATACTGTTTCATAATGTTGACTTTTACTTTCACATTTTAACACTAACTACCAGTTTGTGATGTTAATGTAACATCTGGTCTGGCAAGATTCTTATGCACAATAGACTTTTTTCAGCAACAGGGTAAACACAGGTGTCGCTGAGAACATTCTTGACGTTTCTGTTCCATTAAGGTCTAACTGAGCCAGGGTCCCGGTGTTGTTCATGCAGGCTCACTGGAAAGGCTCTGCCATATATTAATGGAGCAAATCCTTAATTCATGTCTATTATGACACCTGTGTTTACCTGCTACTTCATGTTAAAATGGCTGCTGTGAAAAAGGTCTATACAGTCCTGGTAAACAATCAGTGTTGCCACACTACAATTCTTCTTCCTTGTGTGTGGTTCTAGCAGCAGGAGAACCGTAAGCGTCATGGTTCAACCCGCAGCGTGGTGGACATGGAGCTAGACGACCCAGATGACGGGGACGACAACGCTCCTCTCTTCTACCAGCCCGGCAAGCGAGGCTTCTACTCTCCCCGGCCTGGCAAGAACACAGAGGCCAGGCTCAACTGTTTCCGCAACATCGGCAGGTAATGGGATTGTCTCCTCAGTGATTGTTTAGTAAAGTATAAGAAGAAGAGGATTATGTTTTTTCAGCTTGGTGCAAGAAAACCCTGTTTTTCTATAAATCAGAAGAGAAGGATGTTAGGCATAGTAAATTCACATTTTAGAACTACATCCTTAGCAAAATAGACCTTTTTCATAGCAGCATTTGACATGAAAAAGCAGGGTGAACACAGGTGTTACTAATGACATTAAGGTTCTTATCCAGGTCCTGGCACACTTTCCTTTAAATTAAATTAAATTAAATTAAATTAAATTACTTTAATTATATTTACATAAATTACAACTGCATAGTTAGCAGTTCAGCTACAATGGCTGAATAAAGCAAACAAGGGACAAGGGATTTAATTACTTGGTCAGTTACAATCGTTTGTATGAGAAATATTTTTTATTTTGTTCCCAGGATACTTGGGCTATGTCTGCTGCAGAACGAACTCTGCCCAATCACTTTGAACAGACATGTCATCAAGGTGCTGCTTGGCCGGAAGGTAGGAGAAGGTTTTAGACCCTGTAACATGATGTTCATGTTTTAAAACAAAGGTGCTTAATGTGCTGAGTTAAATCATTTATGTCTGTTATTACAGGTGAACTGGCATGACTTTGCCTTCTTTGACCCAGTGATGTACGAGAGCCTGCGGCAGCTTATCCGTCATTCACAGGCTGGAGAGGCAGATGCAGTGTTCGCTGCCATGGACTTGGCCTTCGCTATTGACCTCTGCAAAGAGGAAGGGGCTGGACAGGTAAAAGATGACTTATATCCAAATGCACATTAAAATAGTAAATGTCAACTATTGCTTTTGTACTGATAGCTGTGATAGCTGACATGATACCAATTTTATGTTACAAAATTCTGTTTTTTAATCCAGTAATAAATGACTCATACACATATTCACGTATAATGTAGATTAGCGTTTCAGAGTGCCAGCAGCAGAGTCCAAATATTCTGAATACTGTTTTGAAAAATGTACACATAAAAATAATTCTGTAGACTGAACCAAAAGATTGATTTCTTAGACAAAGTGATGGCTTTTACTAAATAACTGTCCTGCTGTCCCTGGTTCCTGCAGGTGGAGCTGCTGTCCGGTGGAGTCAACATGCCAGTGACTCCCCTCAATGTCTACGAGTATGTTAGGAAGTACGCAGAGCACAGGATGCTGGTGGTGGCCGAGCAGCCTCTCCATGTGAGTCATGCGCTCTGTGTTTTTATCATTTAATACTAGGGCTGGCCACAGTGCCATTTCACCAGCTTTGAATACCCATGATCTCAATTTTGATTGGCCATTGAACATATTCTGTTGTCTATTCTGCATAACAGACAGCTGTTTCACATCTGACATTATCACTCTGCAGTCAGAGTCTTGATGATTTTGTTGACCACTTATCAAATTAACTAGTGACACCTTGTGCCAAAAGGACTACTCACTGGATACAGTATACTTCCTGGACTGTTATGGAAACTGCAAATTGCAAAGCGCTTTAGCTAGCATGCTAACCCACTAGCCAGTTAATACAACCAAAATAAGTTCTGGATAGTCACTGCACAGGAGCTACCACTGTCGATTCATCTCAGATTTGTTAAGTGAACAAAGCATCATGTTGTTGGGTCTCCCATTATGGTCTTCCCCTTACTTCTTCTCTGGGTGTTGAGTTGTTGTTTTTTGTTGTTGTTTTTGTTGTTTTTCTGTTTTTTTTTTTTTTTTTTTTTTTTTTTTTAACTCTCATCCATACACTTGTTGGGTTGGGCTTTACACAACCATGTCCATGACAAAATGTCACACTGATGATGACAGTGCCAAATTTATAAGTGTATACAATAGATGCTTGATGCTAGGGCTGTAGTCTGTTAGTCGACTGGTCGATTTATTGGTCGATACGTTCTTGGTTGACCAAAATGTGATTGGTCGATTATTTGCCGTGTTAATTTTATTAGAAGTAAAGCACTAAGTGCTGATGGGGGTGTTTTCAGAACAGCCTGTTTCACAGGTAACAGTCTGTCTTCAGAACACCCCCCTTGTTTTCACAATTTTGGATTAGCCCAACCCACTGGCGGAGACAGATAGGTAGGCCGGTATGTTCTGAATTGAAGAAAAAATTAGGTCTGGTTTTCCAACTATTTGCTTAATTAAGAACATTTAATGAACATTTAGTCCTCTGCCATGTCAAAGACGTCATCAGTGTGGCAGCATTTTACCAAAAGTAGATGGAAAAAAAGTCAAATGCAAACTTTGCAAACAACAGTTTGCGTATCATAGCTCAACAACCAACATGGCATATCACCTAAAACGGTAAGCTAACATGTCTGTGTTAGATTGCTCCGTCAGTTTTGAGTATAAACATATCAGAATTGGCATATTTCAAAGTTTTAGTCTAATCGTTTTATAACTGCAGGCGCACACATCCGCGACGACGGCAGCTTGACATAAACGGAAATCATAGGCTATGATATTGCGTAGGTGCACGTGATGCAACGCTGTCAGAGCCGACCGACTTGAGTGTGTCATTCACAAACCTGCCAACATTTGAGTAGTAAAATCCGGGAGATTTTTGTGGTGGGGAACAGCAGAAGATGTGCGGGGATATTAGTGCCTGCCGAGCGGGTTAAGATTTACAACACATCCAGGTTTTTAATAATTAGTCAGTTAACTCGGCATTGTCTGACACAGGCTGGAAAATGTGCACTTTTATTTACAGTTAAACATTTCGCCGTGTGTTTCAGCTTCTGTTAAACTAACGGAGCTGCGGCGGCTTCCGGTCTCATCTTTCAAAATAAAACCTTTGTCATTGTGCGTTTCTCAATATTATTAACAAACAAAATTGGGGCTTGTAAATAACGGGAGATTCCCGGGAGAAAAGACAAAACGAGAGGGCGGCAGGAGATGAGTCTAAAATACGGGAGAAACCTGGGAAAAACAGGAGTGTTGGCAGCTATGGCCAGATACTGCGACAAATACCCCCCACAATCTGACTTGTTTCCTTCACTGTGAAATCGGGAGATTAGCGGGAGAAATTACTGACTGGGAGCATTGCGGGAGATAGGGTTAAAAATCAGGAGTCTCCAGCATGAATCGAGAGAGTTGGCAAGTATGGTCATTCAGTGCGATTTAATATACTGCAAATACTTGTTTATGTTTATTTATAATTCATTTAGGCAACAAGGCTACTAGGTAGGCTACTGTCCAGTTAATTAATATAAAAATAGTCTTTTTTTTTGTTTGTTTTTTGTATTCCCGCTGCCCCCGATTAGTCGACTTTTGGTCGAAATTTCAGGACTTTAGTCGACCAAGATTTTCTCTGGTTGACTACAGCCCTACTTGATGCTTGTTGTAGCCGTAGTTACAACCAAACAACTCGGCAACACACTCTTTCCTCCATAGACACACAGACATGGGAAATCACACCAGTTCCAGGTGGTGTTCTAGTGTTCATTCCAGTTGTGTTTGTGTCTCCAAGGCAATGAGGAAGGGTCTGTTGGATGTGCTTCCTAAAAACTCCCTGGAGGACCTGACAGCTGAGGACTTCAGGCTGCTGGTCAATGGCTGTGGAGAGGTCAACGTCCAGATGCTCATCAGCTTCACCTCCTTCAATGATGAGTCCGGTATGCTTTTCTCCTTTTTCTTTATCTGTGTATGTCAATCTCTCTATCTTATGTGTCTCGTACCTGTAGTTGTTTTTCAATTTCCATAAGAAGCAATTCAAGAGAAGAAGATTTGTATCTGTACATTTTTTGCTGTTAGTGTATTGGGTAAAGACTTGTATTTGCTTGATTTCACAGGAGAAAATGCAGACAAGCTGCTGCAGTTTAAACGCTGGTTTTGGTCCATAGTTGAGAAGATGAGCATGACGGAGAGGCAAGATCTGGTAAGTCTGTTTTACATCACAAATGCTGCCAAAAACAAAAAGCTCTTGCCAGTACAGTGTTGAACAGGCTCAACAGTTGGGCTTCCATCTGGCTGTTTTTTCTGCAAAGTAATAGGTGTTTCATACAACTTATTCAGTGACATACAAGTTTGAGGTGGAACTGAAGAAACTACATGATAAGTGTTAATGGAAATGTGTTAACTGAAGGAAACACTGACTTTGGCTTTGTCTGTATAAACTGTCTACCATGACCTTCACAAATGATGCACCTGGTGATTATTGCATGTATACAACATCCATTGTGGTTGTTTGGCCATGGGTTTGTGCTTAAGAATAGATTGAAGACCAAAGGGTTTTGAATATATAACAGATTGTTCCTCTGTACTGAGGAAGGAAAAAGACCTAAGGCTAGCTCAGTCTTAAAATCACTTCCTAAAAACACTTTTTGTTGACAGATTTATGATTAAGTTCATGTAATCTCTTGTTTTTATACGTCTTCTTTTTGTTCATTGCTTACTATCACCTGCAAAACATTTTATTATTTCTGTCAATTGCATTTCATTTTCATTTCTTAGACTGCATGAAATGTGGCCAAATCAACAAACACCAAAAAACAACTACAGCCAATACTTTCCAGTTTTTCTGGCTGCTATTTTTTCTGTTGTAGCTCTGTTCTATATGCAGGAGGCCTTTTTTCTTGGCAGCACAGCTGATGGAAATGTGCTTAATTTGCAGTTAATTTGCAACATTACAAAAGTTTGCTTTAAAGCTCAGGTGCCAGTCAGATGTAAGCTGCTATCGTTTTCTCCTCATAAATTTGCACTCCTCTGCATCCTCAGGTGTACTTCTGGACCTCCAGTCCTTCTCTGCCAGCCAGTGAGGAGGGTTTCCAGCCAATGCCCTCCATCACCATCCGGCCTCCGGACGACCAGCACCTCCCCACAGCCAACACCTGCATCTCACGTCTCTACGTGCCACTCTATTCTTCCAAACAGATTCTAAAACAGAAACTCCTGCTAGCCATTAAGACCAAGAATTTTGGTTTTGTGTAGAGGTTCGACAGAAGAAAGTTTAAAAAAATAACAGAAAACATGTTTACTGTTGTGTAATATTTACCTAGTTCCATTTTTGTAGATTTATTTTTTGTCTATACAATTTTATGAAATTCGACATACTGTCGCTATCTCCCCTGGCGGTAATATTTGTTTGTGTTGTGAACACAAACGGCTTGTTTTTTTTTTGTTTTTTTATTTTTTTTTTCTTTTGTGCTTATAAAGAGGTATACTGTCTAGAACATTCCTGCATTGGCATTGTAAAGATGTAAAGCCCACAGCTCTGCTCTATTGGCTTAAACCTTTACTTCCCAGGAATTTGGCTTGACAGCAAGCTGTCTGCCGAAACCCAGCCAAAGATGACAGCAGTAGAAGTATTTAAAATAAAAGAAGAAAAGAAGACACACTGTGATTATGATTTTTTTTCCCTGCCCTGAAAAAATACTATCACTGACAGTTCACTGCTGCCTTTGTGGAAAAGTCATTTTTCTTGTATAGGGGGAGTAGGGAATTTCAAAATAAACTTGGATGCAAATTAGTTATCTGGTCTTTATTTTTTAGTGCATAAATGAATCGCTCATCTCAGCTTCAACAGCGTATAGTCCTGACGTTGGACTCTTACTGAATCTACTACCTGCTGGTTCTAATACAGCTCACCACACACTTTGGCAGGGAATGAATGATGCTTTAGTGTGACAGAAGGTGGCTTCCCCCTTGACAAATGTTGCAATGTTGATGAAAACATGATTACACAGAATCTCTTTACAGTCAGGTGCAGTCACGGTCTATTCTTACCAAAAGATTCTCTCGATTTAACGCCACTGTAACAAAACAAAATGGTAAAGGCTCTTGTCTGATCTGTTCAAAATGAGAGAGTATGTTATGTGCATATTAATGAGGCTTTCCATGGTGTTACTAGAACAAATGTGAATGCCAGAAAACACTGATGTGCTTGTAATTTTACTGAAAATTACTGTAAAATATTAGAATGTATTGGCTACCAAAATTGGACTTCAGTGAACACATATTGTTAAGAAATATAAAAGTGATAACCTTTTCCATAAAAATATGCTAGACTGCAAATACTCCCTTAAACAAGCCAAGACATCATTCTTGTGTAACCCAGGCCATCCAGATAGCGTTTCACAGAAATTAAATGTAAATGGTTCAATATTGTGGTCCTCTATCCATGGGCACTTGGGGAATACATACTTGTAAAATTAAAATGGAAAAAAAAATATTTTGATATTTAAAATAGGCCATAAGGAGGCCCCTGCTATTCACTGTTAAATTTGTTTTAATACAAGTCATAATGCTGAAGTTGTTATGGACTGGATGTCCCCTGAAGGTCGGACAAGCAAGATCAGAGCTGGAAGACTGACAGGAAGAATCTGGATGAGGAAAGTCAATGAACCCGGTCCCACTCCCTCATTAACTACCATTAAACTGCTCGGTCACCAGCAGCAGGACTGTGGATGTTTTGAACAGCACCTGGGTGTGGATGACTCTCACTGTATGAGTGAGAAGCAGAGCACTGTTGGAAAACCAGCACAGATGCTCATTAAATCTTCCCTGATCACATCTCAGTGGGCCTGAGGAATGCAAAACAGTAGGTATTTAGTCTGTCAAGACAACACATGGAGGGAAAAACATGGGCTACATGACTGAAATGCCACTTTGTCCTATGAAAAACAAGTAAACAAGGGACTGAGTAATAAGTTAGTGGCCCCCGTGGCAGAGTACCACAAAACGGTTCAGTGATTTTGCCTTTTCCATGGGGGGAAAAAACTAAAAGATATGTCACTGATCTTTCTACAAGCTTATGTAGAAATATCAATCACTAAATATAATGAAATATATAATAAAATTGCCACACAATGACATGGATCTTTTGGAAGATGACACAAATGATGATGATGATGATGATGATATGCTCCTACTGTCAATCTGGATGAATATGAAGTGTCATAGAAAAGAGAGAGAGGAGGAGCCCAGTGACTCCAAGCGATTCAGATAACACTGGGATGTTGATGATATCCACAGATCTATTAAAATTATAACAATAATAATAATAATAATAATAATAGAAATTAAATTAAATTGAATTGATAAATAAAATAAAGAAATAAAAAAGCCAAAAAGACAGATAGACAGTTGTGGTGAATAAAACAATAACATTTCCCTCAACTTAACCAAGACACAATAAATAAATAAATAAATAAATAAAAACTAGACTTAAGGAAGAAAAAAAAATAACTGAAATGATTTTGTGTTCTAATAATACGAACTAAAATAAAATATAAATGTACAGAAAATGTCTTTTAGTCTTTTAAAACATGTTCAAGACTGCCAGCATGGTCAGCAGAACCGCTAACCATTTTAACTTTTTTCTTCTTTTTCCTTTAGAGTGTTGGAGAGTATCAGTGAGATATGACTCATTTCATTTCAAAGATGCTCTAGTGGTTATTTTATTTCTTCTTTCACAGCAATGATTGTAGCCTTCACTTTCTTATTAATATAGAATTTTGTGCATCTATTGATAGAAAAACCTTGAGTTTTTTTTCGCTTCCAATTCCGTGTACATTGTCTATTTTGCTGTAATATATTTAGTTCATAAAAGGTCCAGTTGTCATATGTATTCATGATGACTTATTTTTTTAATGTAGTGCATTTTAATTTTCCATAAAATTTGAAAAGTAGTTGCTCTATGTCTTTGATTATTTCATAAACAATAGAGGCAGCATGTAAGACCGCAGCCCCCACATAACTGAGGCTTCAGTCTGTGATGAACATGGACATGAAACAGCTGCACTTGTTCCACTGAGCAGTCTGTGTTCCTGAGTTTCTGGCTTTGGGAGAGAGAGTGCATTTTGACTGGACCATGACAATAACTGGAATTAATTTCTTGAATGTCATTTTTACTATAAAGTCGTGGCCACGAGCTTCTCATTGCAGTCCGATGGTATTTTCAAAATGTCAAATGTATGGAGGAGGGGACGGTCTCATGGATGGGGAGGGATTTTGGAAGTTGTACAGCAAGCCAACACCCTTCTGTGTGTGTGCGTGTGTGTGTGTGTGTGTGTGTGTGTGTGTGTGTGTGTGTAGGTGCCTGCCCGTGCGTATGTGTGTGTGTGTGTGTGTGTGTGTGTGTGTGTGTGTGTGTGTGCTTGTACGTGTGTGTGAGTGTGTGTGTGTGTGTGTGTGTGTGTGTGTGTGTGTGTGTGTGTGTGTGTGTGTGTGTGCGTGCGTGTGTGCAGACATGCCCACCTTCCGCTAATCCCATGCAGTTTGGGCCACAAACCCTGCAGTCCAAATGGGATTAAAAAAAAAGAGGTAATACTTGTAGAAATTCAACACATGTGGACTCAGCACCCGAGGTTCGTCAGAGTGTGGAATTGGGAGATACGGTTAGTGTATCGTCCCAGCCCTGTTGATCCCAGTGACTGTGCTGTTGCTGAAACTGTGAATTTTGAACTATTGTGAGGTTGACGCCAGTTGTAAAGTGATGATGCTGAAGCAGGGGTTGTATTAACAGCATTTACTGACTAATATTGGACCCAAATATTGTGAATCAGCTGTATGAGGGTGCAACCCAGTCAGACAGACACAGTGGTTGGAAAGAAGTCAGCGGTTCAAAACCGCTGACTTCCGCTGACCAGTCAGCAAGGCTGACTGCCACAGATCAATGTATCCACCTTGATCTGGGCGCATCTCTTTCACGGTTTGAATAGTCCGGGTATCGGCGGTTGTGTGTGGAGCAAAGGGGAGGGGGAAAGCCGCTAAAATCGTCTTAAAATCATGTTGAAAGCCGGCGGACTCTGCACTTGTGAGGAGAAAAAAGACCACGGTTCTGATTTGGCACGCACACTCACGCATCCTCTCTCCGTAGCCCTACCGTAAAGCTGTCGGTAGTACTGGCCAATAGTGGAGACCGGGGCCCCTCCCCGCTCGGTGATGCGACAGCGGGGAGAGCCGCTGCCGTGCCGGAGCGGCGTGGCGTGGCAGGAGGGGGCGGTGGTTGTGGCTACACCAGGGGTTTCCAATCAGAGGGCCGTCCCCCCCCCCTCACCACAACCACCACCAGATGTAGTCAGCAGCTGCGCTATTGCAGTGCAGTAATATAGCACAATTATTCTGCTTTATACTGTCAGCTATTAAATGTAACCTATGAAGATCACAACAAAACTGGAAGCCTCTATAGGAGTAGTAGCCTGTAGTAATACCACATACAGACACACTGGAATATTATAGGAATATTATCGCGATACCACAGGATATCTTGATGATGAGGTCACAATAAAGTCGCAATGTAGCGTCACAGACCCACCATAACACCCCTTTGGAATATGATTATATTGACAGATCTGATTAAACACAGTTGTTAGGACATGGACATTTTTATCAGTTTGGTTTTGATTTTTTTGTCCAATTAACTCCTGTTGAAAAGAGCTATGAACGGCACTGTCAACAAAAGTTGTTGTGAAAACATAAATAACTGATATTTTCTCCTATGTTTTAAAATCCCTTGTCTATGAGAGCAATTGATGTGATATAATCTCACTTTTCCCCAAAGAATTCGACATCTTATTTGATTAATCATAATCTGTCAGTCAGTCTGAATTTAATGTTTATATATATTTTTTTTAAACTAAGTTGAAAATATGCCAATTTTCAAAAAATAGAATTAAGCTTTTCTCAGGGCAATAGTCATTTTGTAATAAAGTAACTCCACCTTTCCAGAGAACTCTTGACACTAACTTAACTGCAATGAATCAAGTCAGTGCATCTAACTCCATTGTTATGACTTTGGAGATGGTTTGATTGCTTAAAATATGACTGAAAATATTTCAATACATGAATAAATCGCTTGTCAGAGGTTTCTTTTTTTGCACCGTTGTTAAGCGGCACGAGTGTGACACCCAGTGATGATTTTCTGAAATTACAGGCAGGGAAACGCCACCTTTTTGTCATGGCTCTTCTACGGAAGCGTGGTGCTGCCACATCGAGAGAAAAAAATGGGGGCTCATTATCACGTAATTACGTGAAAGGTTTATTGTTATAACAATATAGTTTCACGATATAACATAAAAAATATCACGTTATTTCATGATATGAAGTTTTCACGTTATAACGTGAAAGTATCACGTTATTTCAAGATATATTTTCAGGTTATAACGTGAAAATATCACGTTATTTCATAATAGGTAGTTTTCACGTTATAACGTGAAAGTATCACGTTATTTCGTGATAAAATGTTTTCACGTTATAACGTGAAAATTTCATATCTTGAAATAACGTGATACCTAATCATCCACATCATACACGCTTCTCCTCAGTGAGCTTGAACATCGCCATGGACGGCATCATGTAAAGCAGCCATGATTTACAGATGGCCAGCAGACAGTAAACAAAAACACGTTTCACGAAATAATGTAATACTTTCACGTTATAACGTGAAAATTTCCTATCTTGAAATAACGTGATACCTATCACGTTATAACGTGAAAAATTCGTATCACGAAATAACGTGATACCTATCACGTTATAACGTGAAAAAGTCGTATCACGAAATAACGCGATACTTTCATGTTATAACGTGAAAGCATATCATGAAATAACGTGATATTTTCACGTTATAACGTGAAAAAATCATATAATGAAATAACTTGATAATTTCACGTTATAACGTGAAAATATATTGTTATAACAATAAACTTTTTACGTAATTACGTGATACTGAGCCTCTCGGTTTTTATTTTCTTGGTCTGGCAGCTCTACGCTTCCGTACTCTTCAGCGATTAGATTTTGTGATTAGATTTATGTTGCACTGTGGATGTTATGGCTCTGTGGTTTTTGGACTTATGTGTATTTCGTCTGGATTCTTTTTGTCTCTTGATTCCTCTCGTTTGCTATTTTCATGTTCTGACTCAAGTTTTGGACTTAAATGTTCTGTCTCCCTTGTGTTCCTTGTATTTTAGTCTTCGCCGCTCATCTTGGCCCTTATTGTTCATCCATACTCTTGTCAGCTTGTTCAAAAGATGCTGTGTGTCAGTGTATTTTCAATGGAGGTTTGGCGAGTGTTAACCGTTGTCCCGGAAAAAGAAGCCCACTGTTCCCATAAGTCTGACAGGCCGTTATGGTTATGGTTGGGGTTAGGCCGGCTTCAGGTCAGATGACGGGCTGTCGGACTAATGGGCATCTTTACTCAACGGGCTTTCGGTCCAACAGGATAATTTAACTTCCTATGTATGAGAAACACTGACTTGGATCTCTCAGTATTGCCATAAAACAGATCAAACGTCCATATGTTTAACTATTAAAACACACACACACACACACACACACACACACACACACACACACACACACACACACAGGTTTTCATGAGGTGTGCTATTTTTTCATTGCTGTCCCGTTTTTCTCCTGTTTCCAGCTGAGCTGTCAAACAGCTCTGCGCTAACTGAGAATGCTCAAGTGTTCATCACTCAGTGTTACTGCTGTTAGTTCGCTAGCTTCAGATATGCTAACGTTAGCACCGCGTCCCTCAGCACTTTTCAGTGAGCAGGGCTTACCACACGCGCGCGCGCGCGCACACACACACACACACACACACACACAACTGCAATCTTGAAATATACAGGCTGTTACCTTTCCCAATTGTCAACATTACAACATTATCTTTAGTTCTTGATGATTTTATCTGACTCACATTTTCACCGTTCAGCCACTGGTCTGGCCTGCCCACGTGTTTCAGACATGCGCTCTGATTGGCTGAGGCGCTGCCTCGTCATTAACCCTTTGTGACCTGGGTGACAGCAATTTCGTCACAATCTGTCCTTGTTCAAACCGTGACGTCACAGTGGTTACCTCATCACCACCTATACAGATGTCATAAAAGGGAGTGCCAGCTTCAACTTTAATCTAAAGTCTCTAAGAATTATAAACGATAAAAAAAAATGAACTATTCTTACAGTATTACGACAGCCTGGACTTTTGTTACAATCAATGAATGTATGTACTCCTTCCCTCTTTACTTAATTTTTACGTCCTTTTAATTTATTTACTTATTTATTTACTACCATCATTTATTGCAATTGCATGACACTGAGTATTACTCTATATTTTTGTCTGTTTGTTTTTGTTGTTGTTGTTGTTTTTTGTTTCTATCCAAACGTGTTTGTATCAATCTGAATTGTCAATAAAGATTAAAAAAAAAAAAAAAAAAAAAGGGAGTGCCAGCTAACAGATCTCACCCCCCACCCTAGACTCACCACAACCCCAACTGAAACATGCAGCGATCGCATGCAGAACCCAACACAGTGGAAGAGATCACAATGATCCAGGAAGACCCACTCAGAGAAGCCAAACATCTCCAGGAACAGGAATCTGAGCTGATGGGCCAATATACCAAGAGCCCGAAGCCAGAGGCCT
The DNA here is from genome assembly GCF_902150065.1 of Myripristis murdjan. Lineage (NCBI taxonomy): Eukaryota > Metazoa > Chordata > Actinopteri > Holocentriformes > Holocentridae > Myripristis > Myripristis murdjan. Next base: position 13,081,094 of record NC_043995.1, on the reverse strand, counting down.
GGAACCTGACGACCACCTCAATGAGGTCACCTCTCCACCTCCAAGAGTGGAGAAGGAAGAAAAGGCACAATGCTCTGCAGGGGACATGTCCCCCAGCACCGCTGAGCCACCAGAGAAGATCAAGATATGGGAGAAAGAGAACCAACCCAAAGGCCTGGAACCCGGCAACGGGTTCCATCAGGCCAAGCGGTTCTGGCTGAAGAAGGAGGAAAAATGCTGTGTGGGAGGCATGTCCCCCAGCACCGCCAAGCCACCAGAGAAGATCAAGATATGGGAGCAAGAGAACCAAGATCTCCATCAAAAGCTGGAGCAGCTAAAAGAGAAGCTCAGGGCCAGCAAGCCGGAAAACCAGGATCTCTGCAAAAAATTGGAAGCCAGCACGGCTGAAAACCAGGATCTCTGCAAAAAAATGGAAGCCAGCAAGGCTGAAAACCAGGATCTCTGCAAAAATTTGGAAGCCAGCAAGACTGAAAACCAGGATCTCTGCAAAAAAATGGAAGCCAGCAAGGCTGAAAACCAGGATCTCTGCAAAAAATTGGAAGCCAGCAAGGCTGAAAACCAGGATCTCTGCAAAAAATTGGAAGCCAGCAAGGCTGAAAACCAGAATCTCCCGGAGGCCAAAATGCAGGCTTTCTGTAAAGAATTGAAGCCCACGGAGGCCGAAAACCAGGTTCTCTACAAAAAATTGGAAGAACTCAAAATTCTCATCAAGGAAAAGGACAAGCAAATCAGAGAGATATCAGAAGAGAATGTAGAGCTGGATGAATCCTTTTATATGCAGCTGAGAATGTACAACCTGGCAAAAAAACACAATGAAGAGCAAGTGACAGAGTTGAATTACAAATATCTGGACGCACTCCGTAGGGCCCAAAAGGAGAGAATTATGCGAAAGACCTCGAGACCTGTCTTCAAGAAAACGAGAAGCCGGTCAAGCCCAAGAAGAAGCCTTCAAGGATGAGGAGATTCTTCAACTGGATTTTTGTAGACCAACAAGGCAGTAGCCTGCGAACAAACAACATGAAAGACCCACCCACAAGACCCCAAACCCACCATTACCCCTAACCAACATGCAACATGTCCCCCAACAGTGGCTCCAAAGTAAAAGAGCTCACCAAAATCGACCACCCTAACCTATCACAATAAAAAAGTAGCAATAAAAAAATACACTAAAATACATCTATTGAGACCTTTCATCTTTGAACCTTTGCAAGCTATGAAATATATCTGCACAACATATCAACATATGTTTGTATCAACGTATTCTCATGAAACGGTTCGTATGATATCATATGAAAAGTTCTTTCAGGTTTCTATCGTTGCTATGGTTGTTGCTATGGACGCTGCTACCACTGTCGCTGATGTAGCTTCCGCTCAGAAGTATTGTCTTCACTGTCACCGTGGAAATCTGGGGAGGGAGGTGTGGGGTTAACTTGCTCTCACAGAAATCCGTGAAATGAGCATGACCTCCTAATAACACATTGCGTGCTCCTCACACGTAACCTGTTTTAATCGATTTCTATGGTTTTAATTCAATGTGGTCACCACACAAACAGTGTCCACTGAAAGTCAGCGAGAATCCGTGACGTCACGCTGTGGGTGGTGGTTCATAGATCCCTGAAGTGCAAATTTAATCGATATTCCGGAAAAAGGTCTGATTATTAGCCATAACGTTGTAACCTTCCAAGGCAGACTTACCACGAGCTATGAGGTTGTGTAACGATGGCATGTGCTTCTGCCGAGTCCACAAGTCCCGTATAATATCAACTTTATTTTAAGAAAAAACGTTTTATTTGCGAGATCATATCACGGAGAAGCACTACATTACCCATAATCCTAGTGTTTATCAGCGACGTGTCTGATTTGACTTTCATCAATAAAGTCAATAAAGTGTAATAAAGTGCATGAAAGTTGATAATATGCTGATATGTTACGCCATTGAACACAACCCTTTCAGTCAGCGAAACAGAGCGGGTGGAAAAACTGCGGAAACACATCAAAATAGCACTAAAGATTTATATATATATTTTTTTTCATAACATATCTTTATTCATGATATAAACATAGGCTACATGTTAAGGCTATACTTTTGGTGTTGAAAAACTACCGTATGTATGTTTTTTAAACCTAATTTCACAACTTATACCCTAACCCGGTAGAGGCGTACCAGAACTACAATCTGCGCGGAGTTGCAACACACAGAGGTGTCCTAGGCTGCACCATAGGTTTTGTAGTTCTAATATGTTATGTCTATTATGTGATGTTGTGATCACTAATTTTTCAATCTTCATCATAGTTTTTGGGTGTGGGAAGAACGGCTGTTTGGTCCAATTTTATTTATTTTTTTCTTAAGATAGTGAAATCATGTTTTTTCCACGTTTTGACACTAGTCAGTGGCGCCCCCTATTGGTTTGCCATCGGGCATGATAGTAGAGGTCAAGAGCTTTCCAAAAATGTTGACCCCATGTCTGTGCCATTTTTTTGTTGCTGCACTGTAAGCCTTTAAAAGTGTCTCAGGTGGCCATATTAAGTTAATGGGAAAATATGAAATATGAAACACTGAGTATTTTAAGGGGAAAATAAGCTTTGAAATGGTCCAAATTGAAAAGTATGACTGTGTTTAAGACTAACATCAATATTATAAATAAATTTGGCCATTAAATACCCCTTAAAGAAGTTTGACTGATTTTATCAAGCTTGGCCCTAAAAGAGGTCTGCAGATGTACACCTGAGACAGCCTTGGCTTGGAGCAAGATGAAAATCAAACTTTGTCACAGAACAACAATGAAGACATCGTTTGAAAGGTCTTGACCATTTCTATATCTATGGTCCATACCGATGCCGGAAGTCTCAAGCGGAGTAGTTAATGGCTACTCCGACCAAAAATAAAAATAAAAGCATAAAAAACCACGAACGTTTACAAATAATTGTACGGATTTTTTGGCAGTTACATGTTTATCGTAAACGTATAATTGACTAGTTGTTGTTGTTTTTTTTTTATAACTTTATTTAGTCATCTGAAAAATACAACATTTAAGGCACCATTTGTGTATCCATTATCCAAAGTTGAAACAGCTTTCAGACAAAGAAAATAGAACAACAACAACAACAATAATAATAATAATAATAATAATAATAATAATAAAAACAACAAAACAAAACAAAACAAAAAAAAAAGACAGAAAAGAAAAGCCAAAGATGTGAGAGTCTTAATCTAGGAGGGTAAACAAATCCATTAAAGAAAAGAGTGTTCAGGCATTTTTGTTAGACATGTAATATACAGATTTTTAGAATAATTTGAGATTATTTATCCATCCGCTGATGTGGGGAATTGACTAGTTATTTTGACTCCGCAAGGCTACTGTAAAACTCAGAAGTTAGTAAGCCTACACTAATCACTAAGTTTTAGCGTTAATGTGTCATGAATATAACTTTAATAACAACGTTATAAATACAAATGTGAATATTATGTTTGTGTGGTGGTGGTGGTAGGGGGCTCCACCCTCACACACACACTCTCTCTCAATAGGACTGAGTAATACCTAATATTGAATAGACTGAATTCTCATATTAAATAAACTGAGGATTAATAAAATGAGAATTTACACAACCAAATTAACTGAAGACTTTAAGATTAGGCAGCAGTTGCAACATGCACAGTCACAACATATGTCATACTTACTTACTTTGACATTAATATTAATTTTAATTAAAAAAAAAAAAAAAAAAAGCCACTGTAAATCATTGGTGGTACTGCCCAGACATTATGCATTGATCATATGATCCTTCCTTTATCTCTTGGATCACAGATTACTTGACAGGAAGGCCAGTTTGTCAGGTTGGGGAACTGTGCTGTCTGAACCACCTCTTTTTCTTAAGGAAGCTCAGATCTCTTGACATGTGTACTAAGATGCTGCAGATGTTTCATCAGTCTGTGCAGTCTTTTATGCTGCAGACTGCTGGGGAGGAAGGAAAGTTGTTGTAGATTCCTGGTGTATTAATCTGCCTCTGGAGCAAATATCATTCAAACACTGCACAGACACAGCTCCCCATACATTGTTTGTTCAAAGGCAGAGAAGAGCAGCTTAGCAAAATGAAGAGCAGCTTAGCAAAATGACTTCAATCCTACTGGTCGACCAGGGATCTTCAGGGATGAGCGGGGGCATCATGGGCAACACAGTGCCCCCAGACATTTGTTACTGAACAGAACAGGTATTTCCTGGGTCTACAAATGTGTTCATGATCAGGTTTAGCTATTAAATTAATGCAACAATTACATTTTCCTATTGTCAGTCTTCTGTTAATGCTATTTTATTTCTGGAATCTAATAAAACACAATATTACACTATCATACTGGCAATAATAACTTGACTTGGAGTTCTCTTTTTTGTAAACATCTTTATTCACTTAAATGCTTACTCAAAAACCAAAGCAAGCAAAAAACAGAACAGACACACAAATAAATGAACATACAACAATGAAAAGACAATGAACGGGGGTCATGTTCTCTCGGGGGTAGGTGTTGGCGGAGAAAATAAGAGAGACTCTTAACTGCTGAAAGCAGTCTATTCAAAATGTACCTTCATCTGTGTCTTGGAAAACACTGCCAGAATCCCTCCTTTCTCAACAGCATCCATGATCCTGCAGAGAAAGATGGAAAAAATTAGGACTGCCAGCAGCTGCAGTGATTCTAGGAACTATTGTCCAATCACACAGATAGCACACAGATATTTTGTAACACCACTGTAAAAAGGGTTGATATTGGGGGTTAGTAATTCCTCTCAATAATTCTCCCTAAACTGGCATTTTCTCACAGTAGTTAAATAAATGTTCATCAAGACTTGTTTAGAAAAGTCATGGCTAATTGTGCCAGCCAAGTGTTCATCTTTTCCTTCTTAGCTTCTGTCATTTTTTAGTGACATTATGTACAGATATTAAAATAGTAAATGGTGTTATACCTAGGTTGTTCATTGAAATCTGTGCATCCACAATTGAATGAGTCATTGCTGATATACTTTCCCGCACATTCTTTGTGCAGCCAACCCCTGCACATCTGGCACTGGACCCATTCCAGAGACTCAGCATCTGGGTATAACAGTCTAACCACATAAGAGACATCTTTGAAATGAAACACACATATATTATCCAATTGCTATCCTTATACAGTGCATGTGAATGCATAAATCATTTTTCTCCCAGATTTATCTATAAAAACTAAACAAAGTCCGAGTCACTTCTTAAAAATACTGAATAGGCCTAGAGGTTTTCATTTATTAAATTAAGTCTCAAACCAACCTCTGTCCTGTGTTTCTTGATGTCTGGAAAACACAGAATCTCTCTGGGTCAGCCATGCACTGTCTGTTGTCATCAGAGGCCCTCTCTGCCCTGGTTTTCTGGAAAAGTCAATTTGCAGGGTCATGACAATGGTAATCCAGAAAACCTTGTGCATTTTGAAGGACTCCAACAGAGACAATCTTGTGTTAAACTGTTTTCAATAACACTAAAATCAATAAAACTTCAGTTATATATCATCCATCTTGATAACTAACCTCAGTGTCTTGCACAGCCTTCCTCTTCTGCCTGAAGACTGGAATATGATTTCCCTCAAGGAGCTCCTGGCATTCTTTGGTCCAGTGGGCAAAGACTTTTCCATTACTATAATGACATAATATCTTACAAGTACAAGGAAGTTGAGCTTCTTCTACTCCAGTCCAGTATAGTTTATTCAAGCCAAACAAGTATCAAATGACTTTACAGTGCCTCCTAAAGATTCAAGTAAACCCAAAACATGCTTGGAGTGCAACAGACAATATACGTAAAGCACTGACACAATCAGTCAATAGCAATAACAGAATAACAAATGAGAAAATAGAGTTAGTTTTAAATAAAGAAGGGCCCGAGGTCAGCACTCGCGTGTACATAATACATGAATGAAAAAAACATCAAACAATGGAAAAATAAAAATGGCTACCAATGTTCATTAGGCCATCTCATCTACTGAATAGGGAGACTGGGGTAAGTTGAGCCAAAGGGTAAGTTGAGCCACCCCCTGTTGCTAGGAAACGGTAAAAAATATTGATCATGTGACCAAATATTTAGGAGGAAGGTATCATTTCATGGAGTCTGTGAAGGTAAGAACCACATGGGTAAAGTGGTTAGACATTTATTTCCAAAAAAACATTTTTTACTCTTGAAAGTGAATTTAGTCTATCATCAGTTTCTTGAGAATTGTGTTAAAACCAAAATAGATCATTTTAAATTTGTTTTATACATCAATTGTGGTATCTATGAGCTACAACATGAGGTCATAAACCTAGCATAAAAGTGCACAATTTTAGCTGTGGGGACTAAAAAAGTCAAAATGGTAGCTCTGGGGTAAGTTGAGCCATTTGGCCAGGGGTAAGTTGAGCCACCGGCTCAGGCCGCTTTGACCCCTTAAGCCTTTACAAGGGTTATATATTAAATCTCTACAACTCCCCAAACCTCACAGAGTTGGTGGTACAGCAAGGAGGTCCGAGCAATTTGTATTCCCCTGCAACCGCGACAGGTGGAATATTGAGTGAAAGCCAGGGGCGGAGCTATGTGGTGGCCAATGGTGGCCGCGGCCACCAAATGTGTTACATTCATATGTTCATAACTGACCTTACTGTCAGCAAGGACACCAAGAAACTAGTGTTCTAGTGTTTTCTTTCCAAAAACACAGCTGTTCATGTTCTCTTCCCAAGAGCACTTTAAGGCATGTTATAACAGCTGTTTACTGTACCTGTTGAATTGTGTTTAATACATAAAAATACACATGAATGTGAAGAAGTGACTGTTATTTAGGGAGGGAGAAGGTGAGGGAGGGGTGGGATGGAGGTGGGGAGGAAGGTGGGGGGGTGAGTAGGGATACGGCTCAACTTACCCCGCTCCTACGCTCAACTTACCCCATACACGGGGTAAGTTGTGCCACGAGACCACTTTTTTTGGACATGCTATATTATGGAAACAGTTATGTTTACACTCATTCTGTTTGTTTGAAGAGATGCACAACATCCTGAAATATATGCAGATATATTAGTTAGCAACAAAACTATGATTGCCTTGATGTAGTGATCCTAAATATGAAAAATGGCTCATCTTACCCCAGTCTCCCTACTTATTTCTAGCTGCTCAAGGTGTTGTTTTATAAAAGCAACAGACACCACCATCTCCGCAAAACGGGCATGTCGTGCTGAAATTGTTGTTAGTATTGTTAGTATTTTACTTTAGTGCACAACACCAAATCCAACCTTGAAGATGACGCTGTCGCAAAAACCAGGGGTCCAGAACTGCGGTTGAACTATTGTTATGCGTGGAGTGACAAATAAAATTAAAAAAAAAAAAAAAAAAAAAAAAAAATCAGGTAGCAGCGTTGCCTTGGTAACGCCGGTGTTTTTCAGATTAAAATAAAATTTCATTCATTGATTTCAAAAAAAAAAAAAAAAAACTGCGGTTCTCTCGCCTCTACACCATACACGAAGAAGAAACTTCCGGTATGGATTGGATGTATGGCGGCGTTCATGTCCGCCATCTTGACTGCAGTTGGGTGCCTGTCGGCACGGAGCTGGATCCCTTCATGTACTGTCGGAAATACTGCAATTGGGTGTAGAGTGTGGAAGAACGACCCAGACGAGCGGGTAGTAGACTGGACAAGTTCATATTTTAATGATATCTGAGCTGCCGAAATGTGATGTCTAGGGGATGAGAGCATGAAGGCCCTGCTACCAGTTGACAGAACAACTCATACAACAACAACATTGTTTTTTTTGTTTTTTTTTTTTTTACATGCCAGATGCGCCTTCACTGTTCATTTTGCCGCTAAAGCACAAAAGACATGGCATTTATTTTATTTTTTTAGATGAAGCATCAAAGCCACGCAAATTAGATTTTGATTTGACAAAAAGAGAAGTTAAATGTTGCAAGTTTCAGTTGTGGCTTTAAGGTCCAAAGAAGGACCTAACGAGGCGCACCTGAAGGCAGCGCTTCTCCTCCAGTCAAAACGGAGCCATATGAGGTGAACCTGCCTTGCCCGCGGTCAAGCCCCACACTGGACTCATTGTGGTGGGCAACCCAAACGCTGCTTCCCCTACTTTGCGATGATTTTCGCTTGTTAACGTGTTGACGCAACATTTATAAATTTTCGGATATAGGTAATGTTAGCTAGCTGCTCGGCTAGGCGGACGCTGTTGGTAAAGCAGGTGATGACTTTATTGTTTTCCATCATGTCGAAATCGTCCGGTTATTTTTAGCTAGCATTGCAGGCTAATAGTAGCGAGCAAGCGTGACTAATCGGTCTGTTGTTAAGAGAAACAATACAAATGGAGCAGTGGCAGGACGCGGCCTCCCGGCAGGTCAAGCTGCTTACTGACAGACTGAATGAACTGCTGTCTCACGGCCTGGAGCTGCTGCACTCCGAGCTCGGCGTGGATTTGGGGCTGAAGCCTGAGCTTATTCCGCCATGGGTGATCCTCTTAGCAGCATGTATCGGGCTGGTGCTAATGGTCGCCCTGTGGGCCTCAGCCTGCCGGTCTCCTTTCAAGAAACGAGCCGCTGTCAGCTCCGCGCACGACGGCACGGAAATAAAACCGAGCGGCGCCAAGGCTGCGATAAAATCCGAGGAGCAGAAGAAAAAGAGGAAGAAGGCAGACAAGGCATGTAGAGAAAACCACCCGCATCATGTCTGAGCGTGATCCCGTTAGCGAGGCTATTTAACTAGCATCCCAGTGACAGTAACACTTTGATTGTGGCTAATAGGCTAGTTAACTGGTTTGCTAGTGTCCGGCCTTGCTAGGTTAGACGTCAAATACTTGAACGGACATTAGCTCGCCCGGTACTTGATTTAGACTTTGTTAGGCGACAGTTTTCAACGTTTTGTCCTCGCTTGTCTCTTCCAGAAAGCCCAGGCAGCCCAGCCGAACGGGAGAGCTGTTGCTGAACCCCAGGAAGAAGCTGTGGTGTCAGAGGAGATAGTGCCACATCACCAGCCGCCTCCACCAGAAGTCAAGGCTGAAAAGGTTGCAGAGGTAATTAACTGTTGGCAGCAATTAAAGCCCTAATTTAAAGAGCTATGTTAAAATAAGATGATAGCACATGCAACAAAACAAGGTGTGACCTGAATATCTTTGTCAGTGGTACAGTATATATGCCAGGACAATGTCTACATAAATTGGTGTGTTTAAGTGCAATAGCTGTGATGACTCTCATTGACAAATATAGCGGGTCCTCTTTGCACTTCATTGAGAAACATTCAAAAGTGCACCATGCTTTCTTAATGTCGTCCTGCGATGATGTGGCCAGACCAGCTGGCAGTGTTGGGTTACCGTCTTAACTTGCAGATGCAGCATAATCCTGGAGGATGACTCCTGACTTAGGGCAGTGTCAGGTGTGGCCAGTTCATCAAATGCCGCCTTCTAGAAACCACAAAAGCAGCATGGGCAAACTGGACCTTCATAACTGTCAGGCACATTTAGTCACTGGTCAGACTTCAATATGTATTGATAGAAGTAATAATGAAGACGCCAGCAGATCAATAGTGATGCAATGGCTGTGATAAATTTGAGGAATGTTGGATTGCATAAGTATTTTCAGTTATATCTAGATATGACTTGAACATGCTGATTTGATTAACTATGTATAGCTCATCATGAGGTCACTTGCCCAGGTTGCTATTCCTAGAAGTGAACTTGTGTGCTGTATATTACATTGTCTGCAGACTTAATGTTGCCTGTGCCTCTATTAAATTCCAGCCTCACCATACCACACACTTAAACATAAAGTGGCTTTCTTTCCACCTTCCCCCATCTGCCTCTGTTCTGCTAGGTAAAGAAGTCTAAGAAGAAAGCCAAACAGGCTGTGAAGGAGAATAAGACTGTGACTACAGATGGAAAAGAACCAGAAGAAGGTGAATCATCACCTCAGTCATTGAGCAGTTTTTTGTTGATTTTATTATTATTATTTTAATGTAACTTTATTTTGGCAAGATAATTGCACTGCTTAGGAGAAAACTGACTTCTGTATTAAAGTGGTAATGCATTAGTAATGGTGACGTGGCTTTAGTCAAAGACTCATTTATCATGGTAGACTCAAGGTAGGCATAACATGATTTTTTTTTTCCTCCCAGAAAAATCTCTTCATAGTTGAGCTGAACAGTCTCTGGGTCTATTCCTTTAAATCTCCTAATCCATTCTATATTTCCCCACTGATCCCACATTATACCCATGTGGTATTTTGCAACTAATTCCACACTGCACTCTTGTTATTTTTCAGGCACGTGGGAGACCAAGGTCAGTAACAAGGAGAAGCGTGAGCAACGCAAGAAGGACAAAACTTCCAGTGATGGCTCAGCGAGTCCTGGAGGAGTTGACACTCCTGTCAGTGCTCCCCCAGAGCAACCCAAGACTGCTACAGCCCCCGCACTTGCTGGCCCGAAGAAGAAAAAAGGTAGCTAGGAACTCTTTGAAGCTGTGAATTCTCAATTTGGTCTGGTTTTGTTTCCCTCAAGAGTTCTTTTCCGTTGCGAAGAGGGAACAAGCTTACAAGGTTTTCTTGTTTGTATGTGCACACACAAACCACAAACCCTCCAGACCATCTTGGATAAACAGCCTAATTTGGCATCTAGAGAGAAGCCAGTTCTTTCTCTTGCTTCTGTACAGTCTGTTGTTGAGTTCGACTGGTCTCTTGTTGACTGGATTGACTATAAATAAAGGCATTGGGGGATTTGGTTACAGTCTCGTGAGTTTTTCTCTTGCTAGCTGAAGTGTGTGTGTGCACATAAGCATGTGGGTGGAACCTCGAACAAGTTGATTAATATGGAAACCTCTTGGCATATATTAACCGTTCCCTTCACCCTTTTGTTCTCAGGGGAAGCCTCCAAGATGAAAACAGAGAAAGTTGAGGCTGGTGTATCTCAAGGTAAGTGGGAGCATCAGGGGAACACCTAACAGTGACTGATCAAGACCAGTCAAGACCATGCATAGAAGTATTCCATTTGTGACTTAATTTAGTTAATTAGTTCTTACTACCCTAATTTAATTGTGTTGCGTATGTGTATTCTGGCTGAGTCTAAGATGTTTCCTTTCTCTTGGTGTTAGTAAACAGCAGCGAGCCGGCAGTGGTGGCCGGTGGTTTGACTGACGTCCCTGTCAAGGCTCCAGCTCACACAGTTAATCCAGACCTGGGCCGCTGGACAGCCAAACGGGAGCCACAATCGCTGTGGGGAGCAGAGATTGATGGTGAGACTCAGGACTGCAATCTTTGTTGTGGCAGTACTGTGTCTTCTGTGGACGTGTGTGGTTATTGAACCTGTGATGGAGTGTCGTGCTTTGAGGCTTTGTTGTACTTGAAGAAGCAGTTACATACCTGCAGACCACTATTATACTTTTAAGGTTTTTAAAAGTAAACATTATTGAGTATTTTTTTTTTAAAGACAGAGGCAGCCTTAGAAGAGCAAAATACACTGATTTAATACTAATAATTAGCCTTTTCAAAAAAAAAAAAATATATATATACTGTTGTGTCTCTTAGCTATAACGCATTGACAAAAAATAGACTCGGATCATTATAATATTGTGAATGAATGATAAATTTGGTGTAATGTATTTCCATTAGCAATAGCTGTCAGTATTTATACACAGTAATAGAATAATTGTTGATTAAATAAACTATGAACAAAAGTTTTGTCCCACAGCCGTGCAAGTGAACTTAACTATGTAAGAATAGAATCTCCAGAATCATGATAGAACGGCTGCATTTAATTCATTAATCTAAATTAATCTAAAGATATTACATGTCACTTCAACATACAGGTACGTTGTGCTTGTAGCCACTCAACCTTTGCATTGGAGAACAGTGCTCTCTGCAGGCTGAGGAGTATGTAGCTCAATATTGATCAGCTTTTTAACAAAAACAGAAAAAAGTTATCCTTAAAATGCAGAACTTTAGGTGCAGACACACTCCGGTACAATATTGAGCTTTATGTGAACAGTCTTGTGACTTCTAGTTAACTTTCTTAAAGAATTTTTTTTTAAAGTCAGATCTGAAATTTGTGTGTTTCAGGGTCATGGACTGTGATTGAAAGTGGGATGAAGACATCGGACCTGAATCTTATGTCTTTTAGCGCACTGGGAGTTGGTGCTGCTGGTAAGTGGCTCGAGCTGATAATGGGATGAGTTGAGGTTGAACCCAGCTTAGGCCACTAGATGGTGCAATTTCCCAGGCCATCACAAATTGACAGGCAGGTGTCATTAATGTGTCCACTGTTTTGCAGAGCCCCAGCCTGTGACTGAGCTGCCCTGGCTCAGCCAGCCCCAAGTGGATGATGAGTGGTCTGGACTGAGTAAGGCTCATGAATCAGCTTTCTTTCTGTGTTTGGCTCCTCTTAACTTCAGACATCACAGTCCACTGTTCCAGCTACCTTCTGACTTTGATGACCTGTGTTTTTCAGACGGCGGCTCAGTCGACCCCAGTTCTGACTGGAACGCCCCCTCTGAAGCCTGGGGCAACTACGAAGAGCCCACTCCTGAGCTGCCAGCCCCCCAGCCGCAGCCTCTCCCTGAGCCTGCCAAGGTCAACCTGCTGATCAGAGCGGCTGTAAGTATTCCCAGGCCTGGGACCAAACTTTGCATGATGGGAGGTACCTAGAAGTTGTAAAAATAACAGTCCAGTAATTGATGATTCCTCAGGGCTCAGGCCCCAGGACGGCTGTCCTGGTTATTCCCCACCAAAAGCAGCCCTGCTACCTACAGTAATGAGTTCACAAAATGGTTAAAATACACGCACAGCCTTTCTTTGTTTGTTACAGTAAGGTAAAATGGACCTATTGGAGGCCATTCTACCAGTTACCGTTTGTTCAGTATGTATATAGCCTTTGAATGAACCCTGAAAAACAATGGCTGACTTGCTCAGTGTGTGGTTTAGACACCAGTACAGTAGAGGCTTGTAAAGAGACACTGTTAAGGCCAATTTTGTAGTGATGTAACTCACAAACACTAAGACCATCAGGTCAATGTGTACACTATGATTGGCTCATGGGTGTACTTTTTTCTTTTGTCTTTTATTGGCATCATCTCAGTTGGTATTAAAAGTTTTTTTTGTTGGGCAAAGTTCTGTCACAGCACTTTGTAGTGAAGGCTTTTTCAGTTAAAATACTGTGTTTTCTGTTGTTTTCATTCAAAATGAATGATGTTGCTGAAGTGATGAGGTTAGAAATACTTTAAGGACTTTAAATACTCTGTATGTTTGCTGCTCTGCATTCTATCCCAGTCTATTGTTATGTTTTGATTTTCATCTTTCTCATCTGCTTTTCCATTTGTTTTCCTCAGGATGAAGATGAGGAGGAGAAGGATAAGGTGGAGACTGCTGCTGACGGAGCAGGTAAAACTAAAAAGAAGAAAAAGAAGAAGAAGAAGACAACTGAGGAGGGAGGACCTGTTGGCCAGGTAAAATGTCTCTATTAGTGACACACACATAAACACACACACACACACACACACACACACACACACACACACACACACACACACACACAGTGATGATTCTGATGAGACTTGAGCACATAACTACCTGAAATCACGAATAGTTTTGACATTGCACATTGCAGAGTAAAAATCAAAGATGCTGATTAAAATTTCTTCAATATTGGGGAAAAATATATATTTTTTAAATTCCCATTGGTGATTCCACCAAATTAATTAACTGTATTTCTTTGTTTCTGACAAGAGGCCCTTTAAAATCCTATTTTCCAGACAGTTGAATATAAACTTAGCCTTGTGTCCTTGTTTCTTCAGGAGGGAGAGGAGCCAGAGAAGGACGTGGCCTCTGAGGCCCCTCTGAAGAAGCAGCCGCCTATTCAGGAGAATGCCGCCGCCATCCAGCCTGTCAAAACAGCCTCTGTCGAGGTCAGTGTTAATATTTCAGGCCTGAGCAGATAATGTAAAATTCATTTCCCTGCAGATAACCACAGCACACTTCAGCCTCTGCTTGGCTTATCCCACCAGGACTTTTCAGGTGAATCGAAAATGTAGCACACTGCAATGTAGAAAAAATACATGTTGATGAATTGTGGAACTATAAAATAACAATATACAGAAATCCAGATGTATCGTGTAGCCCTAGACACTGCTGACTTATGGGGTTTTGGAACTCCTGTGTAACTGTGCTCGAAAGTTTACTGCACTTAGGAGAATCCTGAAAATGTTCGGCACTCAAGAAAACCCTGATGTTTATTGCAGTGTCTAATGAAGAAATGGAAATGCGGATTGTGTTACTGTGTTTTTTTTTCTGTAGCAATTTAGAGTGGGCAGTCCTCTTAGCTTCATTATGTTTGCTCTTTTTGGACAAAGAGAAAGTGGTGAGGGACAGAGAGTAGGAGTGATTTTTATCTTGCTCCAGTGAAGAAAATATGTGGTTCTAAACTCAGTTTCCTTGAACTCTTTCCTTGCTGCCATGGTCAAACGTCACCCTGTTTCCCCTCCCTTTGTAGGCGAGAGTGGAGCGACCAGTGAAGGACAACATATCCCAGAAACCCCCCGTCACACAAGTGCCACAGAAGCCAACCGAGGGAGTGCCCACTGCCAAGCAGAACACCCTTCCTGCTCCAACACAACAAAGTAAGGATAAGATCCTCACATTCATGCCTCAGCCTGCCATATGTAACACCAGTGAGGGTTTCGCAAGTCTCAGTCAGAATACGTGGGACAGATGACAGACCTTTGTCACTGCAGCTATTTTGACATGGAATAGGGTGAGCACAGATGTGACTAATGACATTAATTAAGATTCCAGTCCATTTAGGTCTAACAGCGCCGGGGTCCTGATGTTGCTCATGTTGGCTCACTGGAAAGATCTAAATGAAACAACCTTATATTGTCTGTGGTTACCCTGCTCTATTGCAGGTAAAAAATGGCTCCTGTGGAAAGGGTCTGTTGTCTTTAATTCAGTGCTTCAAATAGATGTGGAGAATTATTTTTACATTAATGTGTAGTATAGAGAGTAGTGATAGCCAGGATAGCTGAACAGATAAAGAAAAGAGTGCCACCTACAGAAACTTAAACTTTAGCAACAGAAAACACAAAGATGTCATAGTACTGGACACACTGACATATTATCACATTAACTAGTGATCTAGTGATGCGCTGATCCCCTTTCTTTCAGTACTGATCAGATTCTGATACAAGAGCTCTTTTATGTTATCACTGTAATTTTAATTATTATTATTGTTATCTTTATGATTATTATTGTTAGAATTATGTGTAAGGTTACATAAGGCTGTAGTAAACCACACAGCACTTCTTATATTTAGACATAATGTATGTAGTGTCTGCTGACTGGTGAACTAGGTGAGCGATTTCTGTGTCATGCAGCCAAAAATTCAGGATGAGTCAACCGTGACGTGCGGGCAGGTATGTGCACCAACAAGCACTGGTGCAGTGTTTTCACGAGGACAAACCATTGTGTCCTGCTCTGCCCGCATCACTCCCCCTGCGTTGCTCCTCAGCTCACCTCTTATTGAAAATGCATTGAGGCCAGGTGATTTTCGTCCCCTGTGTAAAAAGCCCTTTACTAGCTCAATCTGTTGCAGGCTAATGGTCTCGCACCTGTGCATCTAAAGAATTCTGGGAGACAAACATATGGGATCTTCTGGAAATCTTTTTAGAACTGTTTAATTACTAATTATGTGCCATAGCATTTAAGCTGTTGTCTTAAAATTGCATTATTTCGCATTTATAATTATAAAAATATTAGATGATCAAATCTGGATTGGCACATGGATCGGTAACATCGGTCTGATAACAGATGAATGAATTACATCCCAGTCCCAATTCTAACTCAGACTCCTTGAGATTTAGATAGAGGAATTCATCTTGTTTCTACCTGTTAACTGTCTTGAAGCATAAGACAGTTGGAGGTTAGCAGGTGATGGGGAGGTTTCATCTGCTCCTCTCCCTCGTCTCTGCTTGATATCTCAGTCCAGACTTACTGCTGAAGTCTTCAGGTTTATTTAGTGTTTTACGGAGGTGGAGGAAGTGACTGAGGTCTGAAGATTATTGCTGCCAGATGTCAGTTCTGTTCTCTATGAATGTCCTTGCCAGCATGTTGAGCCCTAACCAGTTTCTTCAGTGTAAACAACATAAGGCAGAGCTGCTGAACATGATTTACCTTGCTGTTTGTGAGCTTTATGAGCTACTTGGTTGGATCAGCACTTTACAGCTTAAGCTTGCATTAGTAAATATTATTACTTGTGTTTAAAGGAACAAGAGTTGGAACAGTTTTCAAGTTATTGTCTCTAGGGCTGAATCATATGGCAAAATCGTACAGCAGTTAATTTGAAAGAGTGCAATATGATTCATGATTTTAGTGAGAAGGACCTTTGTGTCTTAATTTTCATGTACACTGAAAAATCCCTTAAAATTATGTAAATATTTTGCTAGGGTTTTTCCCAAACAAACATGTTATTTTGTTTGGAGAAAACAATGTCAAGGGCAGGGCATCTCTGTAGCATCACAACACCTAATTTGTAATGCAGTTTATCTTTCTTAAAAAACACCAGCACCTAGGATTTGGGTTTTATTCAGCCATATCACAAATTTGATAATATTCTGATTAATTGTTCACCCCCAGTTGTCTCCCATCCTAAATATGTAGATGATTTAGGCCCATAGCACCCAAAGGTACAATAGGTGACCCTACTGGCTTGGACCATCCTCAGCAGTTGAGAAAACTTCAGAAATTAAACAAACCGTGATCACATGTTCAGTGCTCAGTTACATGTTGTTCCTCTGCCTTTGTTTTTTTAAACCACAGAAAAACCCGAGGAGAGCCAAGCCCCTAAGCCAGCGAAAAAGAAGAAGGCGAGGAGAGAGACATGATGAGACAGAGTCCATTCTACAGACTTCTGTATGCAAAAGACTCCATATCGCGTTTATGCAACGACACCTTTTGTGACAAGAACTTTGAACTAAAACTACATGATGGACTTGTCTTCAAACCTGTCTGGAAAAATCAAAAAAGACTTCTGAACCTTTCTACACTTTCGAGTGTCAGTCGGTGGATCATTCAGGACATGGCGCAAGCTGACATAATGCGATGTTAACGCTGATTTTTTTTTTTTTCTTTCTTTCCAATTATGCATTTGATTCACTCAGATTCTGTCCTTAAGTCCACTGAATCAAGTAACTGACTGATTGAAGGAACTGTACTGTAATTATTAGAAGTTTAGAAAATACTGATCATGTTTAGAAAATTTGATGTTGTGGTGGCTAACGGATGAGATTTACTGTATAGAAAATGATCCGGTCCACAGCGCGCATCAGGTCACACAAGACTATCCCATAATGCTGAACTGGCCTTTGCTTTGTAGTCTTTTCTTTCAGCCTCTTACATTCACACAGTTACAGTGAGCGCTGTTGGACGAAGCAGAAACACTACAAGTACATCAGATGTTTATTTGAATAGTGATTGGACACCAACATTTGAGTTAGGCTCACCAGGGTGTAAACAATGAAGAACGTGTGCATAGAAATGTGTGATTTAAAAAAAAAAAAAAAAAAAAAACTACAAAAAAAAAAAAAGACATGAGCATTGTTATGTGCATAAAAGGGGAACCCTGTCTGTTCTGTACTTTTTGCATTTCTCTGTATCTGCTATGAACATTTCACCTGACTGAATCCATCCGGTATGTCCCTTGCCTGATGTTGTTCTGCTGTGTGTATTGAGAGAAGTCGTTTCCTTGCTCTTTACTTTTTACTCTGTGTGACGACTTTGTGGCCAGAACCACCCGGGAGCCTCTGGCCTTAGATGTACCATTGCAGTGTCATTGACTTCATCATCATCATCATCGTCCACCTGTGGTTGATTCAAACGTCTTCGAACCCTTTTGTAAAACCTCTTTGTAATAAAAGAAAAGCTAAAGCCATATGTAAAAAGACTAAATAAAGGCCTGTTTTTTTTTTTCTACATTTGGCTTTTTTCCACTTCAACGATGTTATATTGGAGATGTAGCACACTCAGTTTCTGGGTCAGCAACCCACTACTGTCTCATGATTAATGAGACAGAATGGGGCAATAGTTTAGATATTTTCACCATCATCCTGCACTGCAAACAGCTTTTCTGGACATTTTGGGTCATTCGTCCTGCAGGCTGCTCCCCTGGACAAATAAAGCAATAGTAACTGTAAACTTTAAAGAAGCACACATAAGTTAACAGAGCTGTGTCACAATAGGAACATGATAGGGATGCCTCTGTAGGTAAAAACCAGTTCAGTATCACAAAGTCCTCATAAAGAAGACCTTGTAAGGAAACTTGGACTTTTATAGTGTTAACCATAGGAAGTAAACTAGCACCAAGTGTGATGCGGTCACTGGAAGATCATTATTGACTACTGGAGGAGCGTTACAGTGGTGTTTCTACTGTATATGCACTTGTCATGTAATCTGTGTTTGATTACAGCTTTCTGGAAGTGACGGGTTACATCACGGCGGATAATCCTCTTCAGCCGGTCACATGCTGCCGCCTTTCTCACTTCCACCGAGTTAACCACTGCGCTTAACGAGCTCAGTCAAGCTCACAGCTTTACACAGTCCAAAACCGGAAGCAACGCGATTTCATCTCCAAAATTAAAACGTGAACTTATTTTCTCACGGGGAAAACCGAAATGAACAGAACAGTAAACTGATTTAGGCTAGAGAGGACCACATGAACTCGATTTCAACATCTTATTTTTGTTACCTGTCGGTTTCAGAGTCCTTTGTAAAAAAAAAAAAAAAAAAAAAAAATATATATATATATATATATATATATATATATATATATATATATATATATATGACCTTTCACGTTCGGAAACGGAGTTCATTGTTCATTACATTATTCAGGGACGGTTTTTGCTATGGGCAATGTGGGCAACCGCCCAGGGCGCAATCTACTTGGGGGCGCACAAGCGCCGTCCAAAAAAAAAAAAAAAAGTGCGTCCGCAAAAAAAAAAAAAAAAAAAAAATCGTTTCTAGACTAATATCGCTCATTTCCATGTCAAGTTGGTGCAGTGGACGCTAAGGCGCCCTTACTATCACGTCAACTTGCTGCTGAGAGTCATGTATACAGGTCGTGTGTGTCAGAAGAAAAGGCAAGGGGGAGGGGGGCGCGGGGGATCAACTTGCGACTGCAGAGGCTGTGTGCAGGTTGTGAGTCTCAGGAAAAGCAAAGGGGAGGGGGGCGGGGGGCGGGGGATAGACTAACCTCTGATATGAAAGATCCCAGGCCAAACAACACAAACTGCTGCTTCCAAATAAATTGTATTTCATTCATAAAATTAATATAGACCCCTTATAGCTACATGTAATTTATTGGGTTATGTGAAAATGCCAAACAACAACAACAACAACAAAAAGTCAATGGAGTATCATGGACAAAAGGCCAAAAAAAAAAACATCAGGTGCCCAGTTCAGAAAGAGAAGGAGAGAAGAAGAGGAGAAATGTTCAAAAGATAAAGGTATGCAAGTCTCTATGCGTGACGTTAATTGTGCATGTAATGAAACAGTAGCCTATACCCTATTTATTAGCCTCTTGCTAATATGTTGCCACTTAGCCACAGAAGTTTGTTTTTTTTTGT
This sequence comes from Myripristis murdjan, assembly GCF_902150065.1. Taxonomy (NCBI): domain Eukaryota; kingdom Metazoa; phylum Chordata; class Actinopteri; order Holocentriformes; family Holocentridae; genus Myripristis; species Myripristis murdjan. The sequence goes on along the minus strand of NC_043995.1, from coordinate 13,061,472 downwards.
TTTTTTTTTGGTTTTTAGTTTTGCTGAACTAGCAACTATTAGAATTTTAGGCATCGTGTCATGGAATTAATTTCACCCATAGGCTAGTTTGTGTTTGCAACACAACAAGTGCAAGTTCACATTGGCCTGTTAGTCTGTGGATTTGGTAAACAATACGTCCTGACTGTGGAATTTTTAATTTTTTTTTGCTATACGTGGGTCTATGGTAACTTAAATAACTTCCTATACACTGACATGACATTTTGTAAGCTATATGTGATATAGCTTTATGAGTAATTTCTAGTGTGTTATTCTTAGTTTATAGGATGTTAACAAATGATAGGCCTGATGTGGTGGGGGTGGGGGACGGTTCGCCCAGGGTGCAAAACTAGCCAGGACCGCCTCTGACATTATTCATATCTGGCCAACACAAATATAGTTTTTCGGAGGCCAGTATGAACTCTTTTTTTTTTTTTTTTTTTTTCACTAGTTGTAGGGGTTTTGAGTCAATATACAACATATTTCAGCTTGACAATTATCATAATAAAAAACAAACAAACAAACAAAAAAACTCCCATTTTATTTGTTGGTTTGTTTAGCTTTGGAAAAGTCTCCAAAATAGCATTTGCACTATGAGGTATAATATGCTACAACCAGTCTTCCCATAGACAAAAAGGCCTGTTTAAATCCCTTATGCCATACACGTTGATTCAAACAGGCTGCATCCTATCATTGGAGTATATTGGTGACAGAGGACACTGATTGGCCAATAGCAAAACTGTAATAAAATACCTATTGGTTGGCAAACTGATTTATTGATCAAACCATGATAAATAAATGCTGAAGAAAATGCCGGTTGTGTATGCCTACTGTAAATTTAAATGGTTTTATTTTGAAACGCGCCGCCGGAAGTCAGTCAAATCATCTTCAGGCGCGCTTGCCGCAGGTCCGCTGAGCCGCTGACGGTGATATCGGACAGGTTAGTGGTGGATATTCACCAGAGGGGACCGACGCTCAGCGGGGCTGTCTTGGACATCGGATCTATTCATTATAAAGACCAACAGATTGTTTTTTTTTCCCTCCATGAAAGCGTCGCTGTGAGAAGCGGGCCGGTTTTCCGAGATGATGCTCTCCCCGTGGGACCGCTGGTACTCCACAAGCTGCTGTCTGTGCTACCATGTCCGCACAGGAACCATCATCCTGGGGGTCTGGTACATGGTGAGCACCGCCTATCGCCTGTCACTCACAGCATCCATCACACAACACAATGTCATCCAGGGAGATTTATGCCCTCCATCATGAAGGATTTTATACTGTATTCATGATTGTACCATATCAGTGATGTAGCCATAAATAATGAATTGGGTAAACTATGACCTCCAGGCACCATACACACCCAAGTCACATCTACTTTAAGGAGTGTTATGTTATTTTTCTCTCAGAGCACTACGTCCTTATAGGATTTACATTTGTTTGATACTAAACTAAAAAAGTATTTTTTAATGGGTTTTAGGCTCTGCTACATCTCACATTAATAGTGTAAATAAAGTAAATATTCTTAAAATGAATAGGGGTATTCAGGATAATGGAGGAAATAAATAGAAAGTGCTTTGCTTTTGCACTGATATGGATTTAATCTTCATTATTTACTATTAACTCACTATAAATTGAATGCCAGTGTTGTTGAATGCATCTTTCTATCAAAGCCAAGCATCCAGGAGAGGGTTAACTTAACCAAACACCACCTGTGGAAAACAGCTTCTGTCCAGTTCCTATGAATAAATTAGCACCCGGCCTCTTCAGGTAGCAGGTTTTGTGTCAGCCAGCCTATTGACTGTAGAGAATTTTCCATTACATTCGCCTGATCAATAGGGATGAATGAGTCATCTGCATAATGAGCTAAGCCTGCTAGGCCAAAACAAATGTGCATGCGTCTGGACTGAAGAGCTTCATTTAGATGTGTAATCTCTTTACCCTCTTCAAGATACGATTTAATGATCAGTCTTAAAACATAAGGGCTTTACAAAGTGAATATCATGTATTTCCTTTTTCCTCTACAACGGGTGAAGCTGAATGCATTTGGTGGCAGATTCAGAGCACACATCAGGAGAACGGAATTGTCCACATCGCCTCTTCCTCCCTGCCTGTCTGTTTTGCTTCCTTTATCTCTCCATATGTCTTCTGTCCTTAAGCTCATCAATGCCGTGGTGTTGCTCATCCTGCTCACGGCGCTCAGTGATCCCGAGCAGTACCACCTGACCAGCGCTGAGTTGGCTAATGACCTGGACGTCATGGATGACGCCAGTAAGTAGTCCAGAGGGCCAGCAGAACAGTAAACGTCACATTAGTAGCCTGGCAGGGTTATATGGATGCCAGTGGCCTACAGGGGCTGTGCACATTACAGCAAATAGGCTTATAGTGGAGTGCACACTTGGCTTTAATAGTCTAGTAACCCCATTATGCTTTCAAATGTCCCTCCATGGCTTTTCCCAGACACCTTTGTGTAGCAGCCCGAGCTGTTTGAATCTCAAAGTCATGCAAGAAAATGAAAGTTCAAAGTCACTGGCCTCGGTGTTAAAACTCTACCTTAGACTAAATTGATTAATCATGGCAAATGGCTTAATCTCTTCATTTGTGGGATTCCAGGTTCAAACAGGATTGTAGGTGCGCTGTCAGCTGATTTATGGGATGATTTATTGTGTTATCGAAGGCGGGGGTTTTCAATTTTTTTTCATATTCTGGACTCCCAAGGTAGCTTTCATTAAGCCACAGACCCCCATTTGAAATGTCTTTGTTCTAGGAGCCTTGATGTGAAAAAAAAAAAAAAATGTTTTGGTTTGTGTTAAATTGTTTGGCTTTTTGAAACCTGAGAAATCTGTCAAAAACACAGTGAGAAAAGCAGTAAGCAAATGAGCAAAAAATTAAAAATGAGTGAAGAATATTTTTAAAAATCATAAGAAGATAATAATATTACAAAATAATATAATAGTTTAATTGCTGGTGAAAAGCAAAGAAAATGACCAGAAAATCAATAAAAAGAATACTTAAAGAACTACCAGACAGCTACATTTATAGTTATTAAATGCTATAATTTATACATACAGTATATAATTATAATTGAATATACTTGTCACATTTCTCGTGCCTAAATGCCACACTCAAACACTGACAAACAGATTAAAAGTGGTGAGATTGAAACATCATGTTAAAATAGTTGCTCATACTTTTTTTGCCGTAATAATTTCTTGTGAATTACAGTTGAACTGAACTGTTCTTCATTTTGCTGAGGGCCCCTGAAGCCCCTCAGGGACTCCTGGGGCTCTTCAGACACCACTTTGAAAACCACTGATCTGAGCGACCTCACCAAGTTTGTCTAGACGACAGGACACACACACATACAGCCTACACCTTCCATCAGTTGAGAAGGAGTCAGTATTTCTTTTAATCTCCATGTGAGCAAAGTCAAACACCCAAAGCCACAGATGTCGCATGCCTGATGTCCATCCTGACTGGGTGTTTGAAAGCCCTTCCTAATCAGCCAGGTCTGTAGTGGGGCGGTCAGACTGGAGCTGGACTACAGCATATGTTGCTGGTCACCTCTGATTGGAAGTGACTGTGTTGTCCCAGTTCCAGGGGATTATTTAGCTGTGTTATCCCTCGGTGCAGGTCTGGCCAGCTGCTGCCACCCCTGCATTATACGCACACACTCAGGACGATGTGACTGAAGCAGGCCTCTGGTGCTTTCAGGGACAAGAGCACTGCAGTCTGCTTTATTTATTGTGTGGGATCTGAACAAACAACAGACTGGAGTGACAGTTGTTGTGCAGTTTTTGACTGCTTGAACTTCTGCCGCTCCATATGTGTTGGAATTACAACGCTGATTTCACTGAGCACTAAAGCTGACGATCAACTGAGGGCGATTTTAGGCCATCTTGTGTTGCCAAATAACAAAGCATGTGTTGTTTATTGACATTTCAAATGGGCTGAAATGTTATCTTAATGTCTTGGCTTCCTCTTTTTGCAACATTTTCAACTAGAAATTACATTTTTGAGGCTTAATTCCCCAACTGGATGAGTGTTTTCCCTTTTGGTGCTGTCTTTGGTTGTTGAAATAAAATCTTTGTTAGTTTTGTAGTGCCATCTCCACCTGCTTCACAAGCTGTCTTCCCAAAGGGCTTACTCATCCAGCCCATAAAACATTCATATAATGGACACTGATTAAGACAGTTCTGATTAAGACAGTTTAAAATATATTGTAAATGTGATTTACTGGCATTGTAGTTGAACTGTAGAATGGACAGATGTTTGTCTGAATTTTTTTTTCCAGTAGTGCAAGAGGGTGGGATGGGCCCATGCAAGAGTGATTTGTTCTCTTATATAGAGCTGATGTTAGAAATTAATCCCAATTCTGGTAGACTATCATTTACAAGAATTATTTGGAAATTACAACCTTACAGTAACTAACACTGAAAGATGAAACAAGGTATGAGAGTATAAACCACTGTAGCTGCTGTTGATACCCACACCACTCTCTCTGTTCCAGATATGTGCATTGCCTCAGCAATCTCCCTGCTGATGATACTAATATGTGGGATGGCAACTTACGGCGCATACAAGGTAAATTAAATATTTTGCTGTATATATGTTTAGTACTGTTCAGCACCAGGTATGATTTTACTTGCATTAACAGTAATAAATACACTTACACAATACCTTGTCTCCATGCGAATGGAAAATTGTGGAAAGGCAGTCATCAAAATATTTTTTGTTGTGATATTCCCAGTCATGGTACAAAGGCTGCTACCAGCTCACCACTCCACAGTATTTTATCAAGCCAAACTTACATTGTATCTATTTGCCAAATCTTCGATATCATAATGTACCACTAAAATGCCGTTCCTCCTGTGTGCTTATTTCAGACACACCTTAATCTTCCTATGACCCACTTTGATGTCTAATTTGTGTTCACCATGTTGGCCTGAAGAGCTCAGCTTGGTTCTCTGCTCTCAGATGAAGCTGTCGCCCTTTTCGGACCGCTTTAATTAGAATTCATCTCTAACATAAATGTCACTCTTTCAGCTGCATGCCGCCTGGATCATCCCTTTTTTCTGCTACCAAATATTTGACTTTGCACTGAACACACTGGTTGCCGTCAGCATTGTGGTTTACCCCAACACCATACAGGATTACTTGCAGCAGCTGGTAAGAGGCCTATTGTATTTTCCCCACAAGAATGTAATAGTGTATTAATTAATATTGTCAATTATTAATATTAATTATTATATTAATATTGTTTATTAGTGACTATTGTCTTTTGACTTCCATTAATCAGTGCTAATGTGCCTGCAACTTTCAATGCTTTGTGAATGGACTATTTCCCTCACCCTCAAATAAATGTCCTGTTGCTCACTGGTTGTTGTTTTGTTGACTCCTATCCAGCCAGAAAACTTCCCTTACAAAGAGGAGATTGCCTCTCTCAGTAATGTGTGCTTGGTCTTCATCGTGCTGCTCTTCATCAGCTGTATTCTTGGCTTCAAGGTAAACTCCTCTTCTCCTGCTTTTATGTTTTGTCTCTTGCACAATACCACTTACTGTTCTTTGCAAGGCTGCGAGGCTCATATGGGTGCTTTATTTTCTTATAGTGGAAAAGACATATTGCGGACGTTTGTGACAGGTGCTAGTGAGTTTCCATATACCTTACTGTCCAGAAGTGGCTTTGCGATGACTTAGGAGGGATGGAAATGGATTTGCTGCATGTAATTCTGAGCGACGCAGCCCATAAAAACTATCAAAGATGAAAAAATGTCATTGTACTAAAAAACAGGGTTGTTCTGCTGTTTGTTTTCACGGCAGCTCCTGGGATTTTCCTTTACATGCTTTTTAGAGGTTCCTGGCCTGAGTGGTGTGTCTTGCAGCAGTGGCTTTCCAATAAAAATGATATGTGATTGCTGCTAACAGAAAGGGAGCTATTGATGCTAAGTTCGTTTTGTCGCTCCTGGCTGTACCACACTGCTGGAAAAAACAAACCATCATAAAATCACTGTGAGAGGTGCCTAGCAGCAGTTTGTGTCTGCAATATGTCGTCCTGTTTTTGCTGCTGTGAAAAGTTCTTTGGCTCACCTATGATCAAGGAAACACTAGGAGGGATGGATGATGTTTGCGTTCAGATATGTTGGGTGTGTTAGGAGCCTGTCAGATATGTTGATGCAACGCTGTTGTCAACCACATGTTTTTATTTTCTGAATCCTTATCTATGGTTGAAATTATAAGACAAATCCTCAGTTTTTGTTTTTGTTTATGTTTTTTTATTGTTCTTATTGTCAAATAGTTAAAAATGACATGCTGTACTGCTGTAAAAGTACATGTTTCGAACAGTAGTAGTGCGCTGACTGGGTTCTGAATGATGGAGTAATGCAGCTGGCTCACTGAGTATTATTATCACAGTATCAACATCATCTGCAATTGACTGGGAGGTAAATTGACATTCCCTGTGGAGACTAATAAAATAACTGAAGGCGTCAGAGCGCTGAAGTGGCTTCTGAACGGGGCTGAGGTCGAGTGAGAGAGCTCAGTCCAGGTTTGTCTCGTGCACACTGGATTGCTGTAGCAGATGGTGTTGTGTTTGGCCTGGGAGCTCCAGTAGCAAGCTGCCTGCTGACAGCCAGATGATTCCTGGATGACAGAAAACAACAGGAACTTGTGCTTGAAAATAGTGTCTTCTTTTTTACCACAGGCCGTAAATGTGTCACTTCAGAAAATATGACTGATCTGATCTGTTTTGTTTTCTATCTATATAATTGCAGGCTTATCTGATAGCATGTGTGTGGAACTGCTACAGATATGTGAGTGGACGAAGCACGGCTGAAATTCTCCTCTATGTTACGACCAATGACACCACAGTAAGTCACCTCGACTGATCTCTATTTTCACCTTTCACTTTAACACCATGGTTCAAACAGAAGAGCCTGGAAAAACGATGGTGTTACACTGAATGTGTGCTCAAATTTAGCTGTTCAAAGTTTCCTGAAATGTCACACTGCAATTACACAAAAATAGTTTAAATAAAAGGAGGGTGCGTCTACCAACACTTTTTCCCCAGCAGGCCACCTGTGTGGATGCAAATCACATTTTCCAATGAGCTGTTGCAAACACCTCTCTACAAATCTCAACAAACTTTTTGGCACTTTCACTTCAGCAGTAATAATTTAAACATTCCTCAAGGGCGAAACACAGCTGTGCAAATACTCTTTTCCACTGTTAACTGTGAGAGAAGCGTTACCAGAGCAGATTAAAATGTAAAGTTTAGAACTGGCATATTCTGTGAAATCTCTATGACATGATTTACAGTCCAAGAGAAATTAATTAAACAGAGAGGTTAAGCTATATAAAATGAACAGATATGGTGTGTGTTTAAAACATCCTTGATGTCATCTAGATAGAGATATACCATAAACCAATATGTAATCCTGATATGCTGCTTCAGCCCACTTCCAAGGGCAGCAAAACAAATGAGTCCAGTGGAAAAGCGATTTCCTTACTCAATCCAGGCCACGATTCACGTTTTTATTGCATGCGTAGGCTTCCTGCTGTCAGGCCAGCCTTGCCTCTGTAAAGTCATCATGCTGGGGGAGGAGGGAAGCATAAAGCAGGGCTGTTGTAGCTCGTACTTTTAGACAATCGAGCATGAATGGATGGATGGACTTGGACAGGTAGATGAGGCTCCAAGCTGGCAAAGCCATTAAAATCATGGCTCAGCCTCAGTGGGTGTACAGTAAGTAAGCACTCTCTTGGTGTGTCTGGGTCTCCTGTTGGTGTCCTGTTGCCCAGGTCTGGCCACCTGAACGCTGCTTCCCCCACTGCCCACACACTTGATACAACACTCACACTCCAGCAGACCTGGAGAGGGAAAAGTGAGGCTGCTGAAACACGAGAGGCCGGGAAACACAGAGCACTCGAGCTGTGAGAAAACTAGAATGTTAATAGGATGTTTTGGGTCTTAGCGTGGCATTATAAAGTGCATGAACATTTGAGGAGACTTTAATAGCAGGCATCCCTGAAGGCTCATATGTGCAGTATGCCGAGTTTCACGAGCGTGTAGAGAAACCTGTGTTCCATCTGCGAATGAAGACTCCTTTGAGTGTAGCGTTCCTCATTATTTGAAACAATTCACTAGTCTCAACAGCTTTACCCACTCTATGTTCACCCGCATGATGCATGCATGGGATTTGAAAAATGGAGTGTGACTTCCCCAGATTGATGATGTGTAAAACACCTGAGCAGTAAAGACAGAAACAGAGGGCCGCTCTCCAAACCACTGACATCATTAGTGGAACGTGCCAGAAATCCAGTGGCCCCTGTATTTCCTATAAGCTCAGCTCACCACTACGAGTATGCTTTCTCACTTAGTGCATATTCAATTAGCCCACTAAACAGACCCACACACCACTGGGGCAGCTTTGCGGTTTTAAGCACCCGTTTGCATGGCTATGCGTTAGTTATACTGTGGTCAGGCCAGTGGTGCACATGTTTAACCCATTCCATATGATAAAATTTCCTCAAAATTTGCTCACACCCACATGGATATTCAAGTTGGTGGAGCACACTATTTGACATTATCAGGGCAATAAGAAACACTTATACTGTCCCTTAACACAAAATGAACATAATATATCTTATCTGTGGCAATGTGATAGGGTTATTGAAGATATTTTTGATAAACAGTTATTTGTTATGTGGCTATGATGACAATACAAGTAGAGGAAAACAATAGAACAGCTGGAACTGTCTCTTAAGTTAAAAAATTGTATTCCTTTACTGTAGTGCAGCCTTTAAAATCAGGGAAAAACACTACTCATACCATCACAATATTACAATATCCAAAATTTGAGATGATTATCATCCAGGCCTGCTTGTTAATACCAGTGAGTCAAAAATTACTTGTCCAGGTGATGAGATTGTTTAGCTTTCAAAACGTTCTGGTCTGTACTGTTTTGGAACAAAAACTCACCCGTTGGACTTTGAAAACACTCCCAAACTCTTGTACCGCCTACTCACATTTTCAAGCGCTCGGCGATGTACTGTATAACAGTACAAGTGAGCAACACAAGAAGGCTGAGGAGTTCTCTGAGTGAGCAAGGTGGACCTTCAATGGCTCATTGTTTTTGAAATGCGAGTGACTCAGGTTAAAGACATTGTCTGTGTAGTCAGCAGAACCACGGAGAAGGTCTACAGTTTGTCTGCCATGTTGTCAACAGCAAAACCAGCTTTTCTTGCTTTCATGTTGATTCCCTGAGGAAAAAGAGAGAGACAGAAAGAAGCCCAGAGATTCATACATTGTAGCAAATCACAAGGTTTCTTCAAGAGTCAAATTTGCCCTCACAAGAAAATGTGGTCTGGAAAACTTTGATGTAATTCAAGAATGAAATGACCCTCCACAGTACGTGAGTCTAGAGCTGAATCGATGTGAATGGTAGGCGTCAATGGGCCAATTACAGGAAACACTAGGTGTTAGTATGATGGAGAAACGTCTGAAAGTTTGTTTTCTGTAGAAAAGCTGCCTCTTTTAGGAGAAGAAACCTCCCTGCTGAAAAACAGACCCCTCAGATCTTTGAGAGTATCCTGCAGTTTTACAGTAATGCTTCCTCATGTACACCGCTGGGCTTCAAATCAAGGTCGTCCATCTATTGAGAAACAGGACACTCACAAGAGACGTCTTTTACAGCAGGAGCTGCAGCTTATCTGTGCTGCAGATGGACCGCCATTAGCACAATTTAGCTGCACCCAACACTTTACACTTGAAGTTCAGGTTGAACAATAAAAGATGAAAGAGCTTTCTGAGTGAATCTACCTTCTGTGGTTACATAAATCTATGTGCAGCTTGAAAACTAGATCTGGACAGCAACATCTGCGTTGTTTTTGTCAGTTGGCACAGTATTGTCAATATTCGGGGCATTCGCCCTCTGCTGGATTTTCCCATTCAACACATTGCATAATCATAACATATCTAGTCAACTTTAGGAATTTATAAAGGTTTCAATGGCATTTTAAATATTTCACTTTGTATTGATTGTGGTTGTGCAGTTTATGGCCTTGCAATTTTTCAGTTTGGAAATGTGCCAATGCTTACATAATATTTAAGGTACTTCTACATGAACTTCCACAGACAGAAAAAAGATGAAAGCTCTATCATAACCCTGTTATTATTATTGCAATGTTTTTGATTTGGGACATGTATTTGAAGGTTGAGGGCTTAACATGGATATGGTATTCCAGTGCTGAACCTAATTTCTGGCCTTTAAATTACATTACACATTGCAAAAAAAAAAAAAAGCTTATCATATTCCAGCAGAAAAATCTCAAGCACCAACATCCCAGTTTTTATTAAAGAGATTTCCTCTTTGCTGAAAGTATTGAAAATTCTGTGTTGCCATTTTTATCACAATTGCAGTATTTGGCAAAATAAGTGCAGTAGGTTTATTTGTCGATATGGTGCAGCCCCGTTATTGGTGCTGAATTATGGCTGTTATCTTGTGCAGGCGAACAATAGAAGCACTCATGCTAATGTTTGACCGCATTTCCCCTCTCCCTTATCTTCACGTGCAGGTGCTGCTGCCTCCGTATGATGACAGTGTGGCTGTCCTTCCCAAGCAGGCTCCTCCACCCTACACCACCGCCACAGCATGAAAACAATCAGGATGCTAATAAATCCCCAGCAAAATGTATGCACCACACTGCCTCTCCAGCACACAGTATATTCATGGATATATTGGAAGCTGCACACATGCATTCACACATTCACACACGTATTTACTCACATCCACACACACACCACCGCCGTGACCTCCCATCCCTTCCTGTGTTATTTATCGATCGACTCATATAGTAGTCTTCCTGTAACTGTTCCATAGACCTACTCTGTTTCTGTTATGCTACTGTTTTTAAAATGCTGTTTCAGTGAAGTTTGTTGGTTTGCACTAATCTCCTGTTTTAATGATGTAATCCAGGAAATTAAATGCATTTTTATGCATTTGGGTGAAAGGCAATGGGAAAGCATATAGGAAAGTGGTGTGATAGATTATATATATATATATATTTTTAATATTGCTATTTAAGCTCTGTGTGTACCTGTAATAGTATTTTGTGAGTCTTACCTATAATAGACATACTTGCTTATCCACAAATGCAAAAAAAAAAGGTTAAAAAGACGATCCTGTTGCTCACAATAAGGAGTGAAGAGTGTCAGGTGTTTTCTATTTGTTTTGTCTCTGCTCGTGATCAGGGTTGGATTGCCTTTATAACTCTCTTTCTGATGGGGTGCACCTTACCGAATGATGCGTCACCTTGACTGGAAGTATTCCAAAGAAATGCCTCTGCCTGAATTCTGACATGATCCAAGAGCAACATATATCGTACATATCACCTTCTTCTACTAATTAATTCAAATTGTGGAAGTAATCGTTTTGTGTTATGAACTGCAGGAGTGTTGAGTTGTGTTGGACTGAATTTTAAAGGTTGATTTTCATAACTTTTGAATGTGATTTTGTCTCTGTTTGTACTGACTGAGGAGAAAAGTCCTGGCCTGCTGTTTGTCTTCTTGACAGCACAGAAGTAGCACTGATCTACCATCAGTTTTGACTTTGCAGGCACTCTGAATGAGTCACTCAAGTAGGCCAGACCATCTCTACTCTGAGGAGCTTAATAAATGTGGACTCTGGTTGTGTTTTTTCAATTAAGCCAATGGGAGCTGGTCTGTGTAAACAAAGGAGTCTCTTCCACCAGATGCAATTATTGGCAAGCTGCTCCCCGGACACAAAATGTCCTCCAAGGACACAAAATTCAAACAAGTCTGCCGCTGTATGAAGAGGACAAAAATGTGATCTTTATTTGTCTATTAAAATCAAATTTAACCAACAGACTTTTGTTTGTGTTTCATTTTGGATGTGTGGTGCCTTCAGTGTGACCTCACAAACTTGAGTATGTGTCTCAGCGACCATTTCATACCTTGTTTTGTGATAAATTAGGAGTTTAAAGATGTGGAACGTTTTAGGACCAAGTCCAGGTATATTCGATTTACTATTCATGAAACCTAAGACTGTACCCACTTATCAATAAACCATTCAGGAAGAAAATGTTCCCGATTGTTGCTGCTGTTGGCGCTAACTCTGCCACCGCTGTATCCCCAGCCTAAACAGCGGATAGGACCTTGGAAACTGTTTGGTCCCTGATGTTACGGGGTTACTGTGAATAAGTGTCTTCATTGTGGGTGACTTCCATGGTGAAACGAGTTATGATGGCTGAATACAAGCTTTTTCCATAAACCACTGCTCAACTGTTCTTTGACCGGGGAAACGGACAGGTCAGCCAAACATCACTCATAAAATTACAATACACCTCTTTCACAGCTAAGATCCACGGCACTCTGATCTGAGGCGATTACAGGACAGAACACATGAACAGGAGCTGTTTATTTCTCTTTGAGGAAAGACTACAGAATTAATCCTTTAAACCCATGAGCCAGCTTTCATTTTGATATTTTCTTATTTTATTGTAGTTTTATTTTCCAGTTTATTCTGGTCATATTCTGTCCATTTTTTCTTTCCTAATATTCTAGGCTTTTGTGGTAATTTTTGTATTTTTTTTTAACAACTTTTTCTATAACTTTGTGGCAATTGTATTGTAAATTTCCTGTATTTTTTGTGGTAACTGATTTTAAAGATATAATCTTTTTTTAAAGATATTAAGTGAATTTGTTCAGGTTTCAAAAGCTGTCAAACACACGGATGTGCCTAATTCAGGAATATCACAAGGTTGTCTGTGGCTCATGAATAAAAACCTGCAAACATGGCTTACAAACACAGGATAAATTGTTTTGCCAACAGAGGTTGAGTTGAACAAGAGGCGTCTCCCAGGTTGGAGTCAGAGGCAAACAGGGGGAGTAAATGGAGAAACAGGAGTGTGGATGGAGGAAGAAAGAGGAAGAGGCAGAGCAATGAAAGAGCCTGACCAGAAAAAGAAAGAGAGCTGAGAAAAATCCATGTTCACACTCAAAAGAGTTTGGAGCTACTGGATGGACTTGATTTTCAAGCTGGGACTCCTCTTTTGACTTCCTGGGATTTACTGAGACACTTTGTTTCTTGGAATTGTAAGTTTTTGGTAACAAGGTGAGTAGTTTGTATTTTTTCCCCCTTCATAATCTGTGCCTTTTTACCCTGGGTGATCACATGGTATACTTATAAATATACTAATAAATTGCTCTTATAGAGCTAATAATATTTATTTAGTTTCTTGTGATAGAAAAAGGAATCACCATCCACCACCTGCTTTGTTTCCCTGTGTGTTTACTCGAGAGCAAGGTTTGGCATCATCTTACAGCCTCCCTCACTTGCAGCATGAAAAGCCATCACAGATCCAGAATGTTCAAAACAGAGAGCAGATGCCATAAAACATATCACACGCTGGTTTTTGTATTACGCGGTAAACACAAACCCTAGGTTCATATTATTTAGAAATCTTGAGGGGGGTGGCGAGGGTTTGGGGGGCGTGGGGGGTTGAATGGGAACGGCACCACACCATTTCATGCGAACACACACACACACACACACACACACACACGCACACACACTGAAATTTGTTCAAAGCAAATTTGAGCAAAATTGCTGTTAAACCCCATGCCAGTTAGAAGATTTAGTCTGCAGTGTCCAGGCACTGCAGCGCAGGTCTCTATAGCGTTTACACAGATTACGCAGCAGTTACACTGATTTATGGTTGTTGATGAGGAAAACACTGTCAGTCTCTGTGGAAGAGAGACATTGAAGACATGCAAGGGCAGAGGTCGACAATGTTGTGTGGGATGCAACATGTGTGTGACCACCTGCAGATCTCAGGTCAGCAGCGATCATGTACATGCCAGTTGTGTACTGTTGCATGTCCCACACCTGAGAGCAGACACTGACTCGGTGTCATTACCCTGAACTGAAATGAGAAGGACACTCACAGCCCTATTTAGACTTGAAACTTAGCAGCTTGTTTGCTGCTGCAGGACTAGGAATCCTAAAATATGACCAGTGCCACTTCATTTCTATCTCTTCTGCATGAAGGTTTGCAACGAATTTGACTTCTAAAGTTATTACAGCCAGGCTTCAGAGGGCTTTGGACGCTGCAGTCTGAATATGACAGGTAATGAATGGTTCTCCAGGGAACTGGACAGGGAAGCAGTCTGTGGTACATTTCATCTGGCCCTAAATCACTTGAAGCCACCTATGCAGCATGACATCTCAGAGCTCACTACAGACGGACCTCTGTTGACTGCGCACAATGACATATAGCAAAATGTTTTCCTTGATTATTGACTATTGTATGAATTCTGTCAGACACAGAATCTGATGTTGAATCCTGAACAAAAGCATTACATAGTGTCGTTGTATTTTTATTTCTCCAAATCATGAACTCGACTGATAATCGTAAATTTGCTCTATCCAAATGCTGTGTATAATGTGGTATGACAGCTACCCTGGGTTAAGAATGTGAAATCCGAAGCTGGGTGAGTTGAAATAGGCTGGAGGTGAAAGTGCTTCCTATTTATAATCCCTGTCTTCACTAACAGACAGGTATCACTTCACCGTCAGTGCCTCACTGACACTAAATCTGTAATTTTGTCTGAGCTGAGTTGAAGGTGGACTTGGTGGCATTATAATTTACATCATGTATGTTATTTTTTTTTATTTATTTATTTATTTATTTTTTTAGTACTATCTATTTATTGGTATTATGTTCCTGTACTTGTATTATGTACGTATTTCATGTTCTTTTTTTTTTTTTTTTATAGTACTATCTATTATTGGTATTATGTTCCTGTACTTGTATTATGTACGTATTTCGTGTTCCTTTCATGTTTCATGTTTTTTTTTTTTTTTTCTGTTTGTGTGATGTGCAACACTCTGTTTATGTACTGTTCGATATGTGTGGCTGCAGCATGGGCGTTGGGGCCCAGAACAAATTTCTCACTCTGTGAGACAATAAAGGTAATCTAATCTAATCTAAAAAAAAAAATTCGAGTTGTAGATACAGCAAATTGTTCCTGTGATGCTAAATGCCACAAAGTTCACTCATGTTCATTTTTGAATCCTCAAGTAAGAGCCAGGGAAAGAAGCCCAGTTTGTTCCCACAGATCAGCCCACTTTTTCCCAATTTTGGCTTAGTACAGAGACTTTGTCTTCACTGTCCTGTCTTGGTCTCTCTCATGCAAACTCTTGTGCTCTCTCTGTACACTCCTGCAATGATACCATCAGCTCTTTTTCATGTGGCTCCTTCTCCTCTCTCTGTAAAGGCCACCAGTAGTCAGTAGTCTCTAGTCAAAATGAGATCACTGGCCCTCGGCCTCTTCTGCCTGTTGTGCTGTGATGCAGTTCGGCTGGACAGACGCCGTCCCAGACCCATTGCATCCAGAGGGCGAAATGAGTCTACTGTCCAAACAAGCCCATTGGGTGAGCAGTCAAGTGGTCCTGTGTGTAGAGAGAGTTTGTGTATGTCTGCTTTTTCATTCCACTGTCTTGGTGTCTGCCTGTGTTGTACAGCTTGAGGAAATAGGATTCAAAAAGCTCTGGGATGAATCTGAACTAGGCCTAACTGAGCTTTTAGTTTTGTACTCCTTGGTTCCCAGAGTCCAAAACTACCTCTTCGATGTCTTTGATCCCAGAGAACCCCTGCAAAGGTGTCCCGCTGGATTTCATCTTCGTCATTGACAGCTCCCGCAGCATTCGTCCCAACGACTACGAGAAGGTCAAGACCTTCATCATTAACCTGCTCCAGTTCCTGGGGGTTGGTCCTGATGCAACACGGGTGGGCCTGCTCCAGTATGGCAGTGAGGTCCAGAATGAGTTCTCCCTCAACACCTACAGCACCAGGGCGGAGGTGGAGCAGGCAGTGAGGAACATGGAGCACCTTGCCACAGGAACCATGACCGGCCTGGCCATCCAGTACACCATGGAGACAGCCTTCACCGAGGCAAAGGGAGCACGACCGGTGAGCCTTCACATCCCACGTATCGCTATGGTCGTGACGGACGGGCGGCCTCAGGACTCAGTGGAGGTGATTGCAGCTCAGGCAAGGCAGGCGGGCATCCAGATCTTCGCTATTGGAGTGGGCAGGGTGGATATGAAAACCCTGAGGGCCATAGGCAGTGAGCCACACTCTGAGCACGTGTACCTGGTGGCCAATTTCAGCCAGATGGAAACCCTCATTTCAGTGTTCCAGTCCAAACTGTGTGGAGGTGAGTGAGTAGTGCTCATTTACTTAAAGGAATACCTTGTGTCTGACAATAAAAGTTTCATCAAATGCCTGATGGAGACCAAAGGTTCCAGACTGAAGCTATTTCTGTTAGCATAAAGATGAACGGTGCACTCAACAAACAGCAGCAAAAAGGATATGAACACATCAGTTTCAAATTCTCAAAATCTTTGTACAGCATAATCCAAGTATTGATTCTCCATTTGTATGCTCATTACATCCCAAACCAATGTACTATAGCTAAAAAAAAAAAAAAATCAAAATAAATAAATGTTGGAAAATGGCTCATGCACAAACCTCATGCAGGACTTACGCTGCTCACTGACTGAAGCATCAGTGTTGCCAGTGAGTGGGACCCCTGGCCAACGAAGGAGGCACGTTTTCAGTTCAGTGAAAGTGTCGGCTGGTCAAGCACAAGTGCTCGTGCATGAGGCCATTTTTTGGAAGTGGTTCATTGAGAGTCAAGAGCTGGATTTTGCTGCATGAAGAGTTTCACAATTTTAAAGGGTCATTTTCATATCCTTTTTGCTGCTGTTTGTCTGCAGCAGTGTCCAATCATCTCCATTCTGACAATAACAGCCACAGTCTCTTAAACCTTTGTTCTGTTTTTCTGTCGGAAATCCATTAAGACAACTTGCCCTGAGTAAATGACACAAAATATGTAGTAGTTGCGGGAAATTCTCCTTTAATGAGAGTTACTGAGAATGATTGATGATTCCTTTCCCTGACATGCTGACTACATTGTGAAGTTCTTCTTTTCCAATTCTTCTCTCTCTCCATCTCTCTCTCTCTCTCTCTCTCTCTCTCTCTCTCTCAGTTTACATGCTGTTATGTGTTTTTGTTAAAGTGTTTGTGTTTGTGTATGTTCATACATGAGTCAGGCTCAGACATGTGTGAGGTGGTGGACCATCAGTGCCAGCACATCTGTGTGAGCACACCAGCCTCGTACAGGTGCAAGTGCAGGAGAGGCTTCACCCTCAACCCTGATGGCAAAACATGTAAAGGTAACAGAACTAGTTTTCTCTGATGCAAAGTCAGGGGGTTAATTGTGCATCTACACTCCTTACATACATTGATACCTTGGAGCTGTTACAACCACAGGCCTGTGCTGTTGGTCACTGTGGAATAAGATTGAATAAGATTTTAAAGAATGGGTTTATACCCCCCATATTTTCGTCTCCCATTTTGAACCACTAATTTGAGCCACTAATTCAATTCAATGGTGTAATGAATTACAGGGGATCAAAACCCAGATTACACTAGTTTCATTTATTCTACATACAGCCCTATCCTAAAGCAGAAGAATGCATTGTTGTTGTTGTTTTTTTCAGATCCTGAGCAAGTGAGTTATTTCTGCAGAGTGGATAGAAATATTTTTAGACTGGGTTACAGTGGGTAAACACTCTCGATGTTGTTCCTCTGTAGGCGAGGATGTGTGTGCCACAGTGGAGCACGGCTGTGCCCACATCTGTGCCAACCTGCCTGATGGCTATGAGTGTCGCTGCCGCCCAGGATATCAACTCAACATAGACCTGAAGACATGCACCAGTAATATTACTACTCTTACTTTACTATGCCTTGGCTCTCCTCTCCATTTCCCTCCATTTTTTCCCTTTTCTGTCACTGATCTCTCTACACACACATTTTTCCTTTACTTTACTTTTACTGCATCCTCCACATATTTCCACATAACTGTCAGTATAAAAGTTTTGGTATTAAAAATACCACACTGAAGCACATGCATGGATTTTTTTTTTTTTTTTTTTTTTTACAGTTTTATCCTGTTTTCGTGCAATATTTCTCCTTGGATGAATTGAGAACTAATCCCCTCGACCATTCTAAATGAGATAAAGCATTTGGCCAGTCTTGTTATCAGTGATGCCCTTCCACCCACTGTTGGAAAACGTCTCTCCTGCTCCTCTGGTGGACAATCGCAGAGAATAAAATGGGGGAGATTTCCTGAAGGAAGTGTGCTTTTGCAATCATCCTTGCAGCTGTTGAAATATGGAGGTGTATCCAGTGTGTCATAATGCTGCCAAATCAAAACAAGTCAGAGTTGGTTTGATGTTTGATCTCTCCTGCCTTTGGTTCACAGCTCTGCGCCTCCAGATCTCTGCTACCAGATTAAAGGCACAATATTAACCATACCATTTGTGCTCTTAGTGAGACTGAATTTTGATTTCACTGAGGCACCGTTTTAAGTCTAAGAATAGACATTTGTTTCATTTTCTTGTTGAAAAAATATCAGAATTATTACCCACCCACACTCTTTCTTTAGATGTCTCTGGTTTTCATTTTAAAGTACAATATGTGCTGATCTGAATCCAAATCTCCCTCTCAGCTCACTGGAGGTGCAGGTAGATGCAGGGTCTGTTCAGCCATCCTAAATCAGTGCAAGTCCTCTTCCTGGCCTTAAGCATACTAGTGGCACTGTTCATTTTTTATGATTATATTTTGGGGAATTTATGCTTTATTAGACAGTCACAGCGGAGAATAGTAGTAATAGTAGTAGCACCAGCAGTAATAACAGTAGCAGTAACTGTAGTAGTATCAGGAGCAGTAGTGGTACTTGTAGTAGTGGCAGTAATAGCAGCTATGGTAATACCTAGAATAATAGCAGCATTAATAGCTGCAGCAGTAGTTTCAGTATTAGTAGCAGTAGTAGCAGTAGTACTATACCAGTATTAACAGTTGCAGTAGTAGTAGTGTATAATATAATTTCATACTATTCAGGACCAGACTTCTGCGACCTGGGGAACCACGGCTGTGAGCATGACTGTGTCAGCACCACCGAGTCCTACATCTGCAGGTGTAAGAAGGGCTACGTACTCAATCTGGATGGCAAGACCTGCAGCAGTAAGTTCTTTTATCCTTTTTAATCAGGTGAGATGACAGGAAACACTTTCTTTCTGACAGAAACAGCTGAGCAAATTATATTTGCAGATTCAGCCAAGGTCACATACATCATACAGAAGAATTATACAGAAGAAAATGACATTGGACAAAGCACACACTGAAAGCAACAAAGTTTTATGCTTAGCCAAATATATTTTAATGCAACACAGCACTGGCTGTTCAGGCGCTGTCATCTTTGGAGGTGTTTTGGAAGCCTGCTTTTTTATTGGCTACATCTTATCAACATGCAGGACCTGATACAGGTACTTGAGTAAAGATGACCAAACAACAAACACAAATCTAGCCAGGCTTAGTGTCTGTAAAACTGTAAAATTTAAAACAGTGAAATTCAATTATGAAATGAAACATAGGGTTCTGTAAACATAATCAGTTAAAATTTAATATTAACTTGAACACCATTCTGAAAGTTATACCCAGGTGTTGTAAACTCTTAGTCACAAATATTAAAGTATTACACTTTACTTTGCTTTCCTTATGCTATCATTTTTCCTGTGCCTTTTAATCTTTTTCAACTAATGCTTTATAGAAATTGACCACTGTGCTGATGGGAAACACGGCTGTGAGCAGGAGTTCACGAACACTGAGGACTCGTGTGTGTGTAAATGCAGAGAGGGTTACACACTCAGACCAGATGGGAAAACATGCAAGAGTAAGTCTCACCTGCTTTCTTTTAGTTTGAGCTCTCAGTGCCAACCAAGAACAGTTTGATTTTAGTTCTGCAGCACCCTCCACTATTCTTCTTCATAAATTCTCAAATTAAGTAAAAACTTGAAAATCACCAAAAAGTGGAGACAAGTGGTTTACACTGGACAGCAATGACATGCAAATAACAATTCAACTTTACAGATTAACAGATTGTGCTTTCTAAGTAAGGCTGTTACTTGGTCTTAACTTTAACTGCTGTGAGTGACTAATGTTATTCCCTGCAGAGACTGACCACTGTGCTGATGGGAAACACGGCTGTGAGCAGGAGTTCATGAACACTGAGGACTCGTGTGTGTGTAAATGCAGAGAGGGTTACACACTCAGACCAGATGGGAAAACATGCAAGAGTAAGTCTAAAAAGATAAATCATGATAAATGTTTAGAGTGTTTTGATGAGATGCTATAGACGTAATTTATTTTGTAAATTATGTAGATTTTTGGGCGGTGACACAAAGTCGATCCTTTTTTTTTTGCTGTTGTCATGGAGTGGAAGTGAACTAAATTCATAGCATAATCTTTCCTCAACATGTTCTGTGACTGTGTCTTTTTCCAAGCTGGTATTACATGTTACATAATTTTGAGTGAATTCTGAATGAGTTGTGAGGTCAGTGTTAATCCCCCTGCTCCCTAGAAATTCCTGTTTTGTTTTTTGTTTTTTTCTTCCCCTGACAGGATTAAAGGGGATATTTTGTATTTATGTGCAGCACGATGGGGAATTTGTGTCCTTAGATCGTCGTTCTGCACATTTATAGCCTTTTCTCATTAAATATGCATCACTTGTTTATAATTTTAACAAGCATGAGGACTTATAGTGACAGTAGCTTGCAGCTGAGGATGTAAATTTCCATTATTATCATACTTTTGTTTCAAACCGAATTGAAAGTATTTCCTCTATGCCAAACATGAAGGTCATTTTAATGTGAGCCACTCTGCAAAGCCTGTGTCAGTCTCGCCTCACAAGCAATAAACAAATTTAACAAGAGCCTTTACAACATAATATTCATCGCTGTCCCTCAGGTCTGGATCTCTGCCAGACAGTGGACCATGGCTGTGAGCATCAGTGTGTCAGCACAACCGACTCCTACGTGTGCAGGTGCTTTGAGGGATTCACACTGAATGAGGACGGCAAGAGCTGCAGAAGTACGATCCTTCTCTTGATGTAAACCTGCTATCTGCTCCTCATGATCACCATTCAGCCGATGTGCTTTTACTGTGACGCCAACATTTCAAGCTGCTTTCCTGGTTGTATGTGAGGTCTTATCCTGAGAAATCTCATTTGATTCAAAGGATGCAGCATTAAATTCAAAATTAACCTTCAGCTAAATGTAATGTGTGTTAGCTCAGCTTTGCATATTTTATTGTTTTTACTATTATAAATCAATGATTAAATGAAAATGCTGTAGTGGTAAATGTTATTGGATAACGTAATAATAGTAATTAATAACTGATGATCTTTATTTTTACCACTCTTTCTAGGGGTGACACTTTAAAAATATTTTTTATTGCTTTAACCTCTATTCTGTTTTGGTTTCTTGCACCTGTCCTTCTATTTTCTTCTTTTCTCTTATTTTGGTTATATTTATTGTCTTACAGATGACACTAGATGAAATAAACAAGTAAAGTTTACACTGTAAAAAAAATGTCTTGTAGTCTCAAGTTCAGTCTCAATGCCAGCAGGATGAGATAATGGTTTCCAAGTCCACTAGTATCAAGAAAATGACACTTCAAATCAAGAAATTCTGGAAACAAGTTGATTACCATTGAAAACAAGTGGGATTATCTTGTCTCACCTGCAGAGAATATAAACAATGAAAACAACAAGTAAAACTGAAAAGAAGAAGGATTCACTTTATTGATATTACAGCCAGAATCGAGATAACAAGCGTTATGTCTTTGTTTTTGACAGAGGTGGAGTGTGGCGAAGGAGTCGTGGATCTGGTGTTTGTGATTGACGGCTCCAAGAGCCTGGGCTCTGCCAACTTTGAGCGGGTCAAGCAGTTTGTCAAAGCCATTGTAGACTCGCTGGACATTTCCAGAACAGGCACACATGTTGGCCTTCTCCAGTATTCCACCAAAGTCCGTACGGAGTTCACCCTGAGCCGCTTCGCCACGGCTCAGGACATCAAACAGGCTGTGGGCCGGATGCAGTACATGGGGAGAGGCTCCATGACCGGGTCAGCCCTGCGTCACATGTTTGAGTACAGCTTTTCAGCCAAAGAAGGTGCCAGGGCAAATACTCCCCGTGTGAGCATTGTGTTCACTGACGGACGATCGCAGGACGATGTCTCTGAATGGGCCAACAAGGCAAAGAACGCTGGTACAGCTGGTTCACTTCATGTTTTCTACTGTCCCAACTATTTCACCATGCACTCCCCACTCAGTTCAGCTCACAGTGCTGTTGAAAAGTAGGACATTGTGCTGTACAACAGAACTGAATCAAAGTCTTCCTGATGACAGTTTCTTCTCATTATGCTGTTTTCTGTCACTTTCAGGAATCACAATATATGCCGTGGGTGTTGGCAAAGCTATCGAGCAGGAGCTGAGGGAGATAGCTTCAGAGCCTGACGACAAGCATCTGTATTATGGGGAAGATTTTGATAAAATGGGAGAAATTGCAAATAAGCTGAAGACAAGGATATGTAAAGGTACTCTTTGCATGACTGACTGAATTTAATTTGTCAAAAAAAGAGGCTCCCAGCATGCCAATCAGTAGGGTCTCCACATGACACAAATCTAAAATGATACAGCACTAAGTAAAAATGAAAATGTAAAAATGTGTTATTCTCATTGAATATACAGTGCTGGATGAGGGACTTTCAACTCAATCATTTTCTTTTATACCCTGAATGTGATAATTTTTTTCTGAATAACTTCTGGTGATAAAACAGGGAGATGATGCTTTATGCTGTATGAAGTAAAAATGCCTGTTTTTTTCTGCAGGATGTTATTGCAAAAAGCATTACCACACAAGCAATACCATTTTTAATGTCTTACAGTGCTCTCTGTAACTTGATCAGCATTGCTGAAACAGAATTTTCAGGTTTTCTTTATGTTCAAATGCCTTTACATATCAGATTACTGAATGACATGTTGGTGTTCCTGGTAAAATGAAATATCACAGTTTGAAGTGTGCAGGAAAAGACACTTTCTAACACAGAAGTGGTGCATCACTGCCCCCTACTGCCGCGATGATGTGTCGTGATCCGATCAAAACAGTGGTGGTACCTGTTTGATGTCGGCAGTAATTACTTTTGTGAATAGATCATGTCCAATGCATAGTATTCTAATGAATCAATAGCAACTGCAATGGTGCCTTCTCCGAACACAGCGACTGCTTTTCAACAGGGTGTTTTAAAGTCCCTGCAGGGAGACGTTGAAAGGGAAACCTGCAGGGGAACATGTTGAAAGTGTCACTCCCTCGTCTTTGAGTTTTTGAGAAGGCCTGAAAAAATGAAACAGATCCAAAGACAGGAAAACTTTTCATCTGACTCATTTCTCTCCCCACAGACAAGCCTTCCGATGAAGAGATGTGTCAGTGTGAGAATGTGATGAGGTTTCAGAAACAGGTCACAGAGAAGCTGAAGAACCTGGCACAGAGTAATATCCTTCCATAAAGGGCTAATCCACCTTAAAATTAAATTAACATCCAGCTCATGACTCAAGCAGCCTCTGTCAGATCTGTCTCTGCCAAATCTTTCTCCAAAAGTCTCCAACTGCACTGCAAACAAATGGATGACGCTGATGTTTCCATGCTCATTTTTCTAAGTATTTTATTTAACTATTCAAGATCCAAAGAAAAACATTATGTAAGTACAGTCTTGGAGGGGATTTTTTTAATCTATTAAGGATATTTTTCAAGAGTAGGACGTCTGTGCTACCAAGCTACTAATAGTTGCTGATAAGTACAAAAATTTTATTGTCTTGAATATGCTGTGTTGTGTTTCCTTTTACCCTTAAAATAACACAGTAAAAGTATCCACAATAGATCATTAGGTCCTGTAAAATGTACTTAAATTTTAGGTAATATTTTTGTCAAGAGAAGTATTTAATCGCTGGCAATTGCTGAACTGAGGGGCAAGTCTCTTGTTTTTCATTTTTCAACATTAAAGAGAGACATGATCCATGCTATGAATTGGACATATGACAGATTAGCCTTACAAATACCTTTTTTGTTTCAGGGAAAATCCATGAATCCATGAATCCATGAAGGATAGATAATATTTTCAGATTTTGACTATACATTGCTTTAAGATAAGAAATTTCAGAAGGTGGTATGTTATAGTGTGTTTGTTTTGTTTTATAGTGTCTTTCTTTAACATGATTACTTGAAGCCATGTCAAAGCGGCTGGAGACACTCGGGAACCAACTTGTGCAGAAGTGAGAGGCTCAGACTTGACCTTCTCTGACCTGCAGTGTAGCGTTCAAGGGGTCCTCACCGAGCTACACTGACACATATGCAATGCTTCCTAATGAAACTGCTGTTTATACACTATTGTAGACAACATGTTTTTTTTTTTTTGTTTGTTTTTTTTGTATAAAAATGGAGAACGATATTAAAATTGTATCTTTGCCAACTAGAGGTATTAAAATAGAGCATTTTTATATGGCAGGTCCGTGCAGCTTCAGGATCTAAACACTCCTGTGTGAAAGGTACTTTATGTAATGACAAACCAAAGTAATAACACTTTGTACATTGAAAAATAAAGGGTCATCTCTCCTAATTTGTGTATTTGTCTGATTTTATAATGATCAAAACTTTATCTCCAAGTCGTCTTTGGTACCTACATATATTACCTACAAAAAGGGAAAAAGACAAAGGTATGCTAGTAGTGCAATATGATCTACACAGACCTAAATAATCCACATCAACAAGTATAATACATGAGTGTACATTCCTCCTGTGTTAAGATTGAAATGGCTAAACAACCAATAAGATCTCTGGAAGTGAAACTTGCTGCAGCGCAAACACAAATTATCGAAAGTGTCCGGATTTTTAATTGAATTGGATTTAATTGAACTGAACTGAGTTTAATCTAATCTTATTTAATTTTATGTATTTGATAGTTTGACCTATCACTTCATGAAAACTGATTTATGGAAATGCACCATAGTCACATGCTGCTACCCCAAACCTTACCACAAGGTGGTGGATCCTCTCCAGTGGAGGATACTCCTGTGACGGGGAGGAGGACAAGTCACACACAGACACACACACACACACACGCCTCCTCCTGAATGTGAAGTGAGTGTGAGTGAGAGGCAGTCCTGGGATATTCACCAGTAGTTGCCTGCACTGCTTAGCTGCTCACAGCAGAGCGTTGTCTGGGGCAAGAGGGCAGCAGGCCATGCATGAACACATAGGCAGACAAGGGGAGATGATGGTGCCCAGCTGCTTTTAGGAACCGAAGAGCTGTCCATGTTTTCACTACTAGCCCTTCTCTGTCTTTGCTAACAGAGAGCACTGGGACTTTTGCTCACTCATACAACAGTTTCTAGGTTTTCCATCTAACTGCATCTCCTGAAGTCAACTCATTTTTTTTTCTCTTAAAAATGGGTTGCTCCTCATCCAGTGCACAGACTGTTGACCAGGAGAAAAGACCAGGTACAAAGCCAGAGGAGAGCAATGGAGATACTTTGGGTGAGTACTGATGAGAAAGTATTACCACCAGTCTAAAAATGCAGTTTAAAAGGATCTTGTACCTCTCATTAGTGAGAATGCTCTGTACATTTTGTCAGGATGTGATTGAAAGTCTGTTCTATTTTTCTTCAGTAAAGTCTTGTTGAGGGAGGCGTGACTGCTGCCGGTTGTGCTGGTACACTGTGTGCTTTCTCACTCTACTCTGGTGAACACACTACTACCTCTGGACAGTGTGAGAAAATATCATCATGTTTAGCCATGTTTAGTATTATCATGTTCATTCAAGTCATTAACCTGCTGTCACTGATCTTTAGTCAGTCATTTCAGGCCTGATATCCTCTGTCAGAGTTTTGACAAAACTATAAACTGCACTGTGTGATGTATTGATGAAATGAGACCAGAGAGGGGACTGACTTGTATGATCATGTTTAACTCTCCACCTATCCCCATTCCATAAAGCTAATTGGGCATTATAGTTGAACATAAATTGGTATAACAATGCTAGACCTATGAACATGCAAAGCTCACAGTAGCACACTGTGTTTCTGCAGTTCACTTACAGCCTGAGGCACGAGTTCTGACCCAACCTGTTTGCTGTGATTCAAGGCAGAGCAGCCTTGTCAGAGCAATTTTCTTCAACACACACCTGTTCACTGAAATCTACCTTGATGGTTTTTCAGGTGTACAGAAGGGTTTCTTCTCTGTAGTTTGAGAATCAGCTGTGATAAATGGCTCAGATGGCGATATGTGCAATGTCTATCCAAAATTTGCATGCAAAGGGATCCACAAAAAGGCGTGCCTGAGTTCGAGTTGCGGCCTCTCCCATGTCCAGTACACATGCATGCATGCCTACTAAACCACAGAAGTGCTGCAAACCTGTTCCAGAAATGTATGGCTTTCACAAATACTAGATGAAGACTTGCAGATGAGGAGAGGCAAGAACAAGACTGATGTCCTGTTGGAGAGAAAACATCCAGTGCTACACCGTTGCACAGGACAGCAAACCCTGGCCTTTTTTTTGTGAATGGCATGTACATGTGTAGTCACGTTCTGTACAAGGGAAAAGAGGCGGGCAGTTGCCTTGGTCTGTTTGGCTTTGCATGTGGACTCTGTGGTCTAAGCCTGTATAGCCATCCACTGAAATGCCTGACACAGACCATGATTGTCCATTCATGAGTGAGACCTGCTGCCACATGGGTATTTCATGCCAGGCACAGCTAAGAGGGATTATGCAATTGCTTCATCTACAGTATGTGCTGTTCTGTGTGCTTTGCTGCATCACTCTCTGCCCCTCTACATACACAGCTGGTCATGATTTAGCTTGGAATGCACTTATTTTGCATAGATAATCTACGACGTTATTGGAAAGTACACCTCTTTGCATGTGACTTTTGTTTACTTAAGTCAAGGTGACACTTTAATTTGAATAAGGACAAGCTTTAGTCTGAAATTTTCTTTAAAAATTTTCTTTAAAAATTTTCTTAAAAAAACGGTTTCTTAGTTATCAAACAGGAGGCAGGAACAGTCATAAAAGCAGTTTTTCTTGCCATCATGAAGAAGCTGCCAAACTGACTGGATTATAGTTCCTTTGTAGTCATTTATAGAGCTTCCATCTTTACACTATGTCATTTTGTGTTGTTTGAGTTGGGGCATTGTTTCTCCAGCCAGCCAGCCACAGTCACCTGGAGGAGCTCTGTGCCTCTCCAGGGTCTTGCGTCACTCTGACAAGAAGACCGGTTATTGTGCTCTTTGCCCTGGCTAGCTTCTGTAAAGTGGCTGTATGGGTGGAGGTTTTAAATTATACAGTGTGCAGTCTGTTTCTCTGCCTGCTGTATGCCATCCAAGCCATCAGTGGTCCCATCCCCTGTTCGGGCCCCCCTGTGCCCCCCTTGTTGTGCTCCTGTTCAGCCCCAGCCAGCCATGCCACTGTTTTGACTGGGATCTCTGTCATCTTTGGCTGCTAAATCATGTTGACACACGAGTCATCCATGCCTAGAGAGGCTGTCTCTGTCTCAGCCATAACACACACACACACACACACACACACACACACACACACTTCAGCACCAACTCTAGTGTACAATGCAGACAACAGCTTTTCATTCTCTGTGTTAGATCGGGGGTGATAGCACCAATGGACTGTTGCTTGAAGAATTGGAGACTGCACAGGGAAATGTCAGAAACCTTTACAGAGGGAGCATGTTTAATAATGGAAGGCTGTTCTAACGTATTGGATGCTGTGGATTTTTGAAATGAGGACAGAGGCACAAGACATTTGGTTATGACAAACTCTGCAATTCAGATCATTTTTCAGCATTTGCAGGCCTACATAAGAACAGTGTAACTTGATCCAGATGTGCCTTATTGACTGTCACCCTTCACTCCACCCTTACTCACCTCCCCCACACCACACCAGCAATTTTTGCTAGCTTGCTTGCTTCACAAGTCAAGAAAATTGCATAACAATCATAAAACAGAAAGCCGGCAGAAGTAAAGTCATTTAACTAAATATGAAAAAAAAAAAAAAAAAAAAAAAAGTATTGTCACAAAGTTATGGAGCTCAGCTTAGATTTTGGCTGTTGAGAAATATTTCAGTGGCCCTAACCAATCTCTTTGTTAGTTGTTCTTCCATTGGCTCATTTTCATACAGGGTGCCAGGCCGTCACATTCCCTTCCAGTCATCGCTCCCTGTCCTTTTTACCACTACTGACAGACAAATAAAATCAGGAAGCTGCAGCGTCCAAGCTATCCACCCATTCAGCTAACTGAATCCGTTCGGTTTGTCTGACTTGTGAGCAATGTCCACCCCGTGTTTGTGTGAAAAAGTGGTCACTAACAAAAAAACTGTCCTCTGCAAGGTGTTGTGCATTTCAGTAGCTGACATTTGAGTTGAGGTGACCAAGAGTGCTATTGTTCCATGTCTTCTGCAGTTTCATACCCAGGGGCTGGAGTTTCACTAAGGAGAGAAATAGGGGTCTAGAAACAAGAATAAAGCAGGAGTTATTGTCCAAACATGAGATGCAGAAAAGTCACTCTCATGTGTATCTTATTTCCTCTGTGCATGCCTTGCTTGTCTTCCGGGCTTAAGGCAAATACAGGTTTCAGCAAATCATATTTGCAGGAACGGAAATTAAAGGATGTTTTCTTAAGCGCACATTTGTGGTCCTTTATTGTTTATCTTTTCTCCATTTGTCCATGCCAAAGTACAGTTTTACTGAGGCAAAACTTAATAGTTTAGTGCATGGTTATGGTCACAACAAATTAAGCACCAAGATGGCTAAATTAGAATTCACTGGTTTAATTATTTTTTACATCTATGAAATATTTTCCACAGTCAGATAAGTAAAGAATGAAATATTGTTTATAAAGTAAATCTATTGTATGAAGGAGGAACGGATCATTTAGGCACATTATGTTGGCAAAGGCGTTGTCATGACAAAACTGGTAATATATTAACAAAGTCATTCAATTGATAGATTAGCTCAAGGATGGTTTCAGACCCCCTACAAGGCTTGCAAGGAAAAAAAACAACAAATTGTTGCTAGGCAGTGTCTTGCAGTCAGTGTCAAAGATTAAGAGAATATCATTTGTTAAAGAGACTGATGTAAATTTTCTACTGCCACTTGATCTTTAAGTATCCTCTTTTCCTCCCCATCATTCTCACTGGTACGACAGATGGAGAAAAGACTTTTTACCATCTAATAACTTTATGATCTTGTTTAGGGTAACTTGAACTAACCTTTCCTTTGCCTATCTCTCTACTTACAGCCGTCAGAAATGGCATCATTGCAGAAGATGCAGAAACCATCGAGGACCAGATGCAGCTGCCTGTGCAGAGTGCCTTACCAGATGATGTGCAGCCAGGAGCTGACGATGAAGCTGAGGCTGTGCTAGTGGCCCTTGAGGCCCAGGAGGATCTGGGTTCCGGGGAGGACCTCCTGGCTGCTCCAGAACCAAAACCAGAGCCAGCACCAGACGCCCCCACAGAAGTTTCTGCTGAACCTGTGACCGCTACAGCAGTGGTGGAAGTGGTGCCACCAAAGGAGGAAGCTGCTCCAGTAGAAACTGTAGAGAGTGAGGCTGCTCCTGAGGTTGAAGCTGTTGTTGAGGCTAAAGAGGAAGCCCCTGCTGCTGAACCTGTTGTAGCAGCACTGACAGAGGCCCCTGCTGTTGTGGCAGAGGCAGCTGACGTGCCAGCTGAGGCCCCTGCTGAAGTTGCTACCCCTGCTATTGAACCTGTTGTAGCAGTGCAGGCAGAGGCCCCTGTTGTGGTTGAGGCGGCCACGGTGGCAGCTGAGGCTCCTGTTGAAGCTATTGCCTCTGTGCAGGCGGAGGCTCCGGTTGAAAATGCTGCAGTAGCTGAGGCCTCAGCACCAGTTGGAGAGAAAATAATAGATGTAGAGATTGCTGCAGCAACTGTTCCAGAGATGCCATCTGTAGCTCCAGTTGCAGTAGAGACCCCGGCCGAGCCTCAGCCTGCTGCTGAAGACACCAAAGACATCACTACTGCCCCTGCTGAGGCAGAGGCAGCCTCAGCTCCAGGTCCTCAAGCTGAATCTGCTGCTGTTGAGGCTGTCAAGGAGGCTGAGGCTCCTGAATCCACACCAGTAGTTTCAGAAACCCCTGCAGAGGCAGCACCCGCTGCCCCTGATGTGGTACCAGCAACAGCTTCAGAGCCTGCAGTGGACAGTGCAGCCCCAGCAGAAGCTCCTGTGGTCGTGCCTGCTCCAGCTGACCCAGCTCCTGCTGCCCCTGAACCCACACCACAGGGTATGAGGCAACTCCATATTACTGTCACTCTTACCCTGTCAGAACTTTAGCATGTTTCTTGCCAGATTTTGAGGAACAACTCACTGTCCCTTCTTGTTAAATTCTGTAATAGCATAGCAGAGTAAAGCAGAATCCCAGGAAAAAAAAGTTATATCTATCTATTTAGAGCAGATACTCATTTATATTTTAGAGGTAACACAATGCACTGGAATGTGGTGTGGCCACATTTCTTCAGTGTATTCATAAACTGTTATTGGCTGTAAGGTGAAGATTCAAGCTGAGCACCAACTGTCATTGCTAACGTGAGTGTGTCCCTAGGATGTTTAAAACAGGTATTCTAGCTCGGTGACTTACCATAATGAACTCACTGAACAGTTTCCTGAAAAACCTGTCATGCTCACTTTAACTCTAAATAGAAGTTCTGCCCTGCCCTGGACAAAGAGAGTTATTTTGGGTGTGGGTCAGGCCATCCAGCACTGCCACAGGCTCAAAAAGCTGAGGCATCTATGCAAAAATGCATTAGGTCCATCAGGGAGGCACTAAGCATGTTCAAACAAGCAACAAGAGGTGAGTGACTGATGGGAGCAGACTAAGTAATGCACAAATAGATAAGATCTTGTTTACATTCTGGCGAAAAATAAATAATCAGTCACCAGTCAGAACATCTAATCCATCCTCTTATCAGTCAGATGCCTGGAAGACAGTTATTGTTGAAAGACAAAATTTCACAAGACCACCCCCCCAGAAGCTCTGACTTTGGTTACTATGGGGGTATCCAATACACACAGCAAGCTACAACAAACTCCCAGTGAACCATTTAACTATTCTTGTAATGAACAATCCATGCAAATTTCTCTGTCAAACTCCTGCTGTGATTGGTTGGAGCTGACAAGATGAACAGGACGGATATTGTTGGAGCCATGAGGCTGAACAGATGATGCAGTGTGAAGGACAGTGAAAGCAGCCACACACACTCTTCAGTGTGGCGGTTATAGCTTGAGCATGTTGTCAGCGTAACAGCCCCAGTCACGCTACTCTCACATATTGTGCTCTATTGTGAGCGGACGAGATGATAATTATGCCCTGTCGCTTTGAATTACATAAGACAATGTAAATTCCCTGTGGGCCTGACTGGCCTTCAGTCACCATGCAAATGTATGGCGCACACTAAAATGCACTATCTTTGAAAGAGAAACCCAGTGATGTGTAATACACACTCTGTTACTTTGTGTGCGTTATCTGCACATCTTGCTATACTGTCCTATGGCAGCCACCTCCTTGTTCATTTGTACACTCACAGTATCATCTATTCTGTCATTTATAACATCCTGTAACAATACAGTTTACAGCATATATGAACCTTTCCCACAATACTGAAACAAGACAAACATGAATATATAGATTTTTTTTTTAAATTAATTAATTAATTAATTTTTTTGCATGCATGTCCACAATATGCAGAATTTTATGCCGCTGCATTGCTAAATATAATTAAGACATCCACTGACTTTTCTGGGAGAGAGCGACCTGCTCAAACAAGGAACTAAGGACCCTCTCTGTGCTGTGGGCTGGTTATGTCACAGCATTATGGGAACAGTGTAGCGGTATGCCAGATCCTCACAAGGCAGCAGATTCTTCTGCTGTCACAAATTCTCCACTGTTGGTTGAGAATGACACAGTGAAACACACCATGTAGATGAAAGCAAAAACAATGTTCTTCAGGACAGCTTTGATGGACTTCTGATTGATCAGCCAGGTACATATGAGGCTGAATGAAAGGGGTTGCAACCAAACCATTCTGACTGCAGAGGAGTCAAACTGATGTGACAGGATCAGTTTAATCACTGACTAAGTATGCCAGCCACGTAGATGCACATCCAGTGGTCTTGAGGTCTTGGGAATTGACCATACACTGGGAAACAGCCCAGTGTATGGTCAATTCCCATTGATTCCAACGCAGGCTCCATTCCACTTAAAGTACATGCTGTACTTTTAGGGCAGAGACGCCCCTCCAGGCAGCATGTGCATAATGGTCTGGTCAGGAAGAGGCATTGCATAACTCTCTGAGACGCTCTTTCTTGTTCTGGAGGCAGACCATAAATATTTCTATGTGTGTGTGTGTGCATGCATGTGCGTATGTAGGTTCAAAGGTCAGATTTCTTGCTAGTAAACTGAAAAATGCATGGCACTGCAGAGACACATGGTGTGTTAGAGGGAATAATGGCTCAGAAGTTTTTTTCTGTGAAACATAGTAGATACTGTTGATATGGCTTTAGTGATGAAAAAATCAACATTAAAATGTGTCAGCTGAGCTCGAGCCTCCACAACATGGTTGACTTTAATGTAATGTTTTGTATGGGACTGCTAAGAGCTGACTTCGTGCTTGCGTGTGTTTGTGTTTGTGTGCGTGTGCAGCAGAGGTGGGGGTGCCAGCAGCTGAGGCCTCTCAGGAAACAGAGAGTGAGAAAGCCAAAAAGGAGGACTGAACTGGTAAGATCCGACCAACACATGACAGCTGGACAGGATCATTCACCATACTGACGTTACTGTGACTGCCCTTGTAGTCACAGGCACCAAATTAAGCTATATGCATCAAGATACCCACTGCCAATAATTAACTGTGTAAAATTAGAACGCTGAACAGAAAAAAGTAACATTTTAATAAAAACTGGCTTCATTTGATGCCATTTGATTGCTAACTGTAATCTATCTAATCAACAAGGGAGCAGAGAGGATGTGACTCTTGGCATTGCTTTGATGCTTCACTACACACTATGTTGTGTTAGATAGCATTAAACTGATCACAGATGCCTCAGGTTTATTAGCCTGCTCACTTCTCTTTTTCCATATTTTCTTTTAGACATGGATTTGGGACCTTTTGCAGAAGAGACCTACCAAAATAATGAAAACACCCCAAAGATGCAAGTGTAAAGGCAACTGGAGAACAAGAACATGAAGCAACAAAACAATACATTTAATATCAAAATTGTCTTATCACAGCTCACTAAACGGTACACCAGCTACATTAACATGTCTGGTTAGGCTCACACACCTCAGTGCCTTAATACATCGTTATTCAGGAAAGATTAAGATTTTTCTCCCTGTATTTGTAAATATAATCCTTTGCACCTGTGATATAATACAGTTTTTTTTAAAATAGAGAAATTAAGTGCCTGGACTCACATACATTGATCATAGTGTATGTGCAGTGAAAACACTCACGATAGGCTAGGTGAAGCAAAAGGATGCAATACTCAGAAAAACTGTGAAGCCCTGGTTCAGATTGTATTGCCTTACTCTCTTATCAATGACAGACCAGTAATGTACTGAAACGGCTTTGTGTGAGGAGGCCTGGCTACAAGAATCCACATCTACTTCAGTTCGCTGCTTCTGTGAGGAATACAAGCCAAACACATTGCAACTGTGAATGAAATGATGCAAACTGCTCTAAGTTATGAACCGAACTGGACGGTGACAGAAACACTGGCTAAATTTACACTGCCAGCTAAAATCTGATGTCCCCCCCCCCCCCCCCCCACCTAAATGTGACAGATCTGAGCTTCAGTTTCCATGTGTTTTTCATCAGTTACAAAAAAAAAAAAAAAACACATTTTACTGACATGGATGACATTTTTAGATTTGTTGGAGTGTAAATTCTGCCATAATCCCACATTTTTGTTTTTGAGTTTACACAGATTTTAATTACAGCCTTGCTAATAAGGTTTATTTAACAGAAATGACAATACTAAGGGTTGAGTATTAGAGACAGAGTGTACAGTATGATGTTGATAAGAGTTTCTTGATGTCGCATGCATCCTTTTTTTTTTTTTTTTTTTTTACTTTTTTTCCTGCTGTTTTATCATCACTTTGTTACGCTTTATGGAGGAATCATGATTGCAATATTTGTGTTCTGAAGATGCGTGAAAGGAGGAAGAAATGTACCATATGTGGAAATGATGCGTGAAACCTCTCACAGGCTGAGGATGTAGAAGATCCAGGTTTATTTATTGACATGCCATCTTGCTGTTTCACGAGGCCATTTTGCTGCAGCTGTAGAGTGACGCATCACTTAGAGGGCATAATATTTAATGCACCATTGTTTCTACATTCTGTGCTGCAAAAGTGTAAAGTTCCTAGAAAACATTAGCTTACTTGTGTGAGATGGGATGGAAGTTGTGGGATGTTTGTTTTGATGTCTGATGATCTCTCTTTATCTATTCAAGTCCTTGGAAGTGCTTATTCTTCTGTAATATATCCATTCTCTGAGCTTTAGCTGTGATGCCGCTAACCTTTTAGTGTACAGAATAAATAAAGTCTTACCTACTAATAACTGTGCCGCATTTGTTTTTTGAACTAAAGTGTACACCAAACTCTGTTGAAGAGTGGGACTCGGAGCTTTAGCAGCCATTTTTCTGCGTGTTTTAAAATGAATTCTTTAAGGAATACACGTGGCCCTTTGGCCACCTATTAAGCAACGAGAACAGATACCAAAATCATCTATGTCCCCCCAGTAGATTATTCCACCGGCGGCCCACAGTCAACCAGGCTCCGCTGTATCTACCCTCGCTCTGCCTCTGCCTCGTCCTCGTCCTCTCCGCCTTTGTTGTTGTTGCCTGTCGTCTAGACCAGAGTTATTATAGTTTTGTATTTTTCATTACTTTTTTTTTTTTTTTTTTTTTTTTTTTTTTACAATTTTTCTTTTTAAATTTTTGTTGTCAATTCATTTTAGTTTGAATTAGTTTCCAGAGTTGGTTTGCTCATTTCAGTTCAGTTATTGTTGTTTCATTTTTCTCAGTTTAAGTATTATTATTTTTTTTAAATTATCATTATTATTATTATTATAATGTGAGAGGTATTCATGGTAAAGACTTAACATGTTCAGAATGGGTATTCCAATACAAACTCAACACTTTGTGAAGGCAGCTGACGTCTCAGTAAACATTCTGCACCAGCTTCTCTTTGTGCTTGTTGTGTTGACAAACTTGACCAAACTGGCAAAGATTAAAATTGAAGACATTGTTGTACAATGTTTATTTTACTTTAGTCAGTTTTGTAAGCACACAATATTGTTTCAGTTAGTTTTTGTTTTTTTTTCTCAAGTCTAGTTGTCATTTTTATTTCAGTGAACTAAAATGTTTATTCACCCCTAGCTTTAGTTTTAATTTAGTGAACTTTAAGAACCTCGGTTCAGACCGAGCTGCCACCCACCTGGCTGGTCGCTGCACTCGCTTCAGAGCTGGATAGCCCCCGACCCAAAAATGTTTTTTTTTCTTTTTCTGCTTCCTCCCTCGCATGAAATATCCTTACTGTAGATGTTGCACTTTGCTGTGTTGTGTGTTTTTTTTTTTTTTTTAAAGTGAGGCTGAGCCAATCTTTCAAACATTTGCTGCGGTCAGCCATGGTCCAGGATGTCAACAGATGTGTCTCTTCTCACATGCAAGCTTGACGTCTTTCTTTCATTCATCTCCACAACAAGGCCAGATCAACATCTTTACGACACAAGGTGGTGGCGCTCATGGGAAACGCAGTCGTCATTCTGGAAAACACTGCTGTTTTTGTCCACAAGGGCTGCAAAAATCATCATAAAATCAAGGTTCCTTGTAGTTGCTTTAATGTAACCTGTAGAGAGGGACAGCTGACAGACAAGACTGACATTTTGGTAAAAAAGAGATGTTTATGTTACCTGTAGATTGATCATTTTTTAAAACAGAATGTCATTCGCTCAACATATGTCATGCAGTCAAGCCTATTTTACATGAGCAGCCACGTATTCATATGCTGCTTAGTGCTGACAATTTGGCCTAAGGGTGGCACTATCCAGAACTGGTTAGAGCGGTTTCAATTTAATCTGTTTAATTATTTGTATGACAAAGAATATATTTGACACACATTGTAAAACAAAGACAAACATACATAAAGAGATGAATCAACCACTGAGGCAGAACATGTGCATGTACATCACCGAGTGAGCTGAGACTTCAGACAGGTGGAGAAAAGGGTTCAGCTACTGACATGCAACAGCACAGACTTCTGCATGCACTCTGAGTTCAATAAAAACACACCATTAAAGTGAATTAAAACATTTATTATTCATCCATCATTTACCATCTACCAGAGCAGACAGTCATGGCTATGACTGGTGCCAACACAGACTGGCACTGTAATTCAATACAGCAAACAAGAGTGGGCACCTTTCAGCCATTGTACCTGAAATGTGAGCACAGGGAATATAAAACGTGTTGCAGTTTAGAGACTGTTTCCAAACACTCCTAATCAATGTTAATGAGAGAGGAGAAAGTGCTGCAGTAGCCTGCCGTTGTAAAACTATGCCAAGGTAAGGTGGACCTACTGACCTTCGTCACATGTCGTGAGCCTGCAGTAATGATCATTTAATGCCTTATAAAAGCTAATACATCTATTACAAATTATCAATTGGACAATCAGTCCAATGCAGGAAATTTGTTAATTCAATTTCCACAAGTAAGATGATCTGCAGATACTGTAAAAAGGGCGCTCCGGTGGTCATGAGCTCTCATATGTGCCCAATTTTGGTTTCATCTTTTTATAGATGTTTTTAATCAGGAGCCATCGGTCAGAGGGCCCAACACAGCAACCGCTTCAATCTCTACCAGTCCACCCTAGAGAGTGAGTGAGAGAGAGAGAGAGAGAGAGAGAGCAAAAGAAAGGGCAATGAGAGCTGGTATTTGCATTTGACTGGCCCATAGCTGGTTGAAGTCAGCACAGAATCAGACATAAAAGAACAAGAGCCATCAGCAAAGACTCACCCTGGGAAGAGCAGCAACCTGATAGGCAGCTCTGGCTGGGAAGTTGGTGCTGAAGACTGGAGAGAGCAGCACATTAAACAGCGTAATGTCAACAACACGTGTGTGCAGATACACACACTCACAGATTAGCCACTGGAAGTCAGAGAACCAGCTTGTCTACAAACACTCTCACTGTAAAAGCAGCATTTTGACACTGATGATTTAAGAGAGGTGTGCATCACAGCCAGCCTGATACATTGTGTGTGGAGCTGATCATGGCCTTTTAATAAATACCAGCTAATCAGTGCCGTCCAACTCCAATATGACAGATAAGGTGCTGATTAGAGTAATAATCTGCAACATTTTCATACAGATAAAGGATTATTTGCTGCTCTGTCTTCTTTTCTTTTTTTGTATTCATTGATGTAACTGTGATTCAACCCATAGGCAGTTCAAAGTTTTTACAATTGCTGTTTACATTTCAGTCAGTGGCTTCAATCAGGGAAGTGCACTCCTGGCACAGTAACAAGGTACTTTACATAAATATATATTCATCTAAGCACAGAGCTGACAAGGCAGATAAACTAGGGAACAGGGCAATCAAACTAAGAGATAAAAGTAGTTGAGAAATTACTATAATATTCCTGTAGTGTTATTATAGAGATTTAGTGTCACTATGGTAGTGATTAGTGTCTATAGTGGGTGGATCATCATTCACTCGTTCATTTCAATCAGGAACCTTAACTTCTTGAAGCAGTAAATTTAACTCTTATAATATATATATTCTGTGTTTCTTTGTTGTGTCAAATTAGTCAAGTCAAATTAGAGTATTTCCATGTTTTGCAGATGCAAGAAACTCTCGCAGAAACTAAAAAAAAAAAAAAAAAACCTAAACAGCAGAAAAAGAACAGAATGGCAGCTCCTGTTGTAACTCCTCAGTTTTTGATAGAGGTTTGTAAAAATCATAAATTAGGTCTACTAAAGGTCACCTTACTTTGTGTAAAAAAAAAAAAACAAACAAAAAAAACAAAACATAAAGGCACAAAGATTTTTTTTGCATTTCTGCTGTGTTTTGATCATGACAGTGGAGAGAGACAGGGAAGACAGAGGAGAGACAGGGGTTCAGGCTGGAATCGAAGCTGGGCTGCTGAGGTAAGACTCAGCCTTGATTGGTGCTAAGCATGTCTGAGCACCAGCTGAGCCAGCGGGGCGCCCCAGGAAGGTGCATTTTCTACACAAAGCATTCCATGCAAGCTCCCATTTATAAAATGAAAGCAATAAAAAAGGATAATTATTTATTTATCTTAATTTCATGCTCCTGCAGATCAAGTGCAGTGAACGAGGACAACGGCTTCCTTTGTAACTAAAACACTAAATGACTTACAAAGTGAAATCAAACCCAAAGCAGAAATAAAAAGAAAACTGAAAACATGAAATTGCACCTTGGTGTACACTGGTCAGTATCGCTCTCTGTCTCTGCTCCGTGTTTATGGGTTCCCATGAGGAATTAGACCTCAAATTAGAGTGATAGGATTTCTATGGCTTCCACTGGTAGCTTTTCTCTCATAGAGCCCATTAGATATCAGATGTGGCTTGTTGCCTGCCATCTAGTTTGAGGCTCAATCCGCTGGCAGCAGCAGCTCAGGTTTCACCTTGTTTAGTGACTCAGCACTTCAACGCGGTCTTTGTACAGGTAAAGTGGCGAAGTTGATGACTGTCACTCCAAAAAAAAAAAAAAAAAGAAAAAGAAATTGCTTATACGTCTCACCATACTAGCTCTGTACTTGGCTTTGCATATTCACCATATGAAACATCTTACTCTAAATATAGCAAGTGAATGGCTGTAGGATGCATCTTCAAAAATACAGTCCTCACATAGGATTCATGATTCTGATGCTGATGGAAAACAAAGCAGGCAGCCACAGGTGAGCGCTCACAAACAGATGATTTATGATTGTGCTCTGCTCTTCTTTGGGTAAAAATAATGTTTTTGATGAGGAAATGATCAGGCAGCCTTTAAGTGAAAAGCGACTTGGGTAACAACCAGTGTGAACTTTGTTAAAGCAGTCTCTCTGGACTGCGCTGACACCCGATGGACAAAACTTGGAATGCAAGACAGACGTGATGAAACACTGAAGAATGGACACGATTACTGAGTTTCTCAAAATGAAGAGTTTTCTGTTGATTCAAAAGTGTGAAATATGACTTAACCATCAGATTCATATGGCCACTGTACTTACATTGCTTGTAAACATCATTGACACTGTTGAAGTCATTCATGTCTGCCAAGAGCACTGTGGTTTTCACAACTGTAAGACACAGCAAAATGCACAATCAGGCTATTTAAAAGACAGCCAGCCAGCATGGGCATTTTAAAATGAACTCATGCAGGGTGCATTTTTTTTTTTTTTTTAAGAATTTCTCACCATTCTCATAACCGCAGCCAGCAGCTTTCAGGATTTCACCCATATTCACAAGAGCCTGTTACGGAAGAGTGTCTTAATGTAATTTAGTCAATTTTAATTTACATTAATTTGATAGAAATAGGATGTCAGATGCAGGTCTGTCAAGCAGGGCTGAGGTCTATTCCCTTTCGATATAATCAATTTAAAAAAAAATAAAATAAATATATATATATATATACACACACACACACACACACACACATACATACATACATACATACATACACACACACACACACACATATATATATATATATATATATATATACACATGAAGGCACGGCAGTTTGTTTGCTCACGATAAAACATTCATTCTCATTTCAGACCTTTTTCACAGCAGCCATTCTGTCCAACCTGCTGCTGTGAAAATGGTCTGTGGCTTTTTACTGGGTTGGATCAGACAAACTCAGACAGCTAAGACAGAGCTCAAGGTGCACTGAAACTAGCCCTGCCATTCAGAAATTATATTCAACTCCATTTTCCATTTTCTTAGTTGGAAGTGGTGTTTAGTGAGGGGTCACCTGTTTGGTCTGGGCCTGAACGCCTCCCTCCACCAGCTGTCCACTGGCAGGGTTCATCCCCAGCTGTCCTGAGATGTACATGGTGCGATCGACCACCACAGCTTGGCTAGGAGTGACACAAAAAAAGAAGCACGGGATAACCTGTGGTGGATCAAAGGAAGTCTTTTTTCTTTTAAATACAATTTTGTGGCCGGTCTTCTGTCACATTTTCTTTACTGATACTGGAGAAGGCCAGAGGGATACAGAGTGGGAGAAATACAGCAAGAGAGTCTCTGTGCTTTCTGTTCTATTGCAGGCACAACATGCAAATAGTTCCAGCGACAGCTTTTATACCTAACCATTACACCTAATGTATTCCCTAATGTGTCTGTGGTAAATGTTTGAGCAAGTATGCGAGTTTTAACAAACCGTGACAATAAGTTGGAAACTCTCCCTAGATAATTTACCTAATGTATTTTCAGTATGTGTGTTAAATCTGAGTTTCAATAAATGGTTGCAATAGAATGGATGGTTTATATTTGTGTAATGTTATTAAACATTTATATGTAGGAGACAAACATTAACATTCTCCTTAAGGCTAAAGCCAACAGGCTGGAGCCAAAATAAATGACGTGCTGCCAACCAGTGGTTCAACAGCAGATTACTATTGCAAAACATATGGTCCAAAGCCAGAGTCATGTGCACATAAAAATGTATCCACAAAACGTCCAATGCAAAACAATTAGTTTCCCTGCAGAGTTTAATATGAGTTTAAAGTGCAGTCTAAACCACGTGTCCTTGAACCTCTCCTCATTTGAAACAAATGCTGCTCCACCTCCAACCACAGGCTCACTATTGGTCCAAACTGTACATACCCCCAGTCTAATGCAAAATAGCAATTATATGCACAGTGACATCGTTTAACTCTTCGCATTACACGGTAACTCTGTTAGGATTAGGATTAGGAACCACTATACAACAAAGAGATGTGAGATTATTTTGGTTCGATGATCTGATCCAAACCTCCTCTGTACCTGTACGGGCCGATGGCTGCAGGGGCTTTCGCTGTGTTGATTATCCTCCTGATGAGTGAAGCCATTATATTGTACTTTATTCGGCTCTACTTTGTGAAAGACAGCAGTTGGAGTGCACGCCGCGGGAGGACACCAGACAGGACTGGATCAATCAGCTGGACCACGACTCCAGAGAGCACTTACCGTAAATGACTATGTAAGCGCAAAAGAAATGCTATTTTTCTGTTAATTCTGTAAATGCAGGCATGTCGATTGGTTAATTACTCGAGTAAATGCAAATTAACACTGAAAGAAAACAATAATTTCACATGAGAAGTTGTTTTTGTACTGCAAGTTCATGTTGTACGATGGACTGTTTATTTATTACATATACGACATACCACAAACCCGGAAGCAGACCACACGTCATGTGCATGCGGAAAACTCACATGTTAGCTGGAAGATGTGAGTTCGCATAAATTTGGAGCACAGGCGTACAGCACAGGCGTACAGTCGTTGTTGTAACATCTCGAGGTGAGTGTACGATTTGTAAATGTTTCGCATTTGTCGCTCGGGTAACTTTATTTGCCTTTGTTTGCGCTAAATAAGCTTGAACTCCAACTTCAGATCAATGAACGCATCGCGGCTAGCGCAACGGCACTGGCAAAGTGACACGCCAGGACACTGAGGGAATGCGACCATTTCAGGTCCCGTACAACGTTTTACAGGCCTGGCAGGTACAAATTAACAATTGTGCTCTGTTGTCTTAGAAAAATGTCTGCAGCTAAACATAAGATGCGGGAGAAGAAGATGAGGAATCAGCCCGTCAGTGTGCAGTATTCATCATCATCCCAGGGTGCGGCGAGCAGCCCGCAAAACGGAGGAGACACCCCAGTCCCTGGTATTCTCTCTGATCCACTGGTCATCTATTTCCCTGCCTCTGATTCTCTTGCTCTCTTGTATTTGCCTCCCAAGCCCTCGTCTTTGTTTCACCATGAGAAAGTCAGCAGCAGTCATCACTGTTTCTGTTCACCAGGCCTGTGGTGTGTGATTTTAGTAAACCATGTAATATTAAGGCACCACAGGAAACAAATGAAATCCCGATGGTAAACTGCAGTAGGAATGCTATATGAATAAGGCACATTCATACTGAGTCCCTGTCAGCTGCAAGATGCTTTTCTGCAGCTGCTCCTGACTTTCACCCTCCCTGTGGAGCCGGGGCAAGACTAAAGACCATTTACAGTGAATAATAAAGCAGCATGTTCGTCTTATTGTAAATGATGAGCCTGAACTTACAAAGTGATGGTTTTATAACAGGTGGAGGTGCTGCGGCAGCAAGGCAGAGGAACCCTCTCTGTCAAGGTGGATGGGTTCGCGGACACCACAAAGACGGCGGGGGATACTCCAAGGAGATGCCTAAGTACATCACTGGTAAAGGCATACTCTTAATCACACATTAGTGTTTGACTGTTTTACTGTTTGATTACATAGATGAATGCATTATACCCTCTGATTGTCCAGTAACCTGGTTTATCCATCATTTACCTAATGACATCAAATCCGACAATGAATAATGAAGATTGCACAACATGTAGGCAGTGTTGATTATACTACCGGACATAAAATGATCAGCTTTATGTCACAACTCTGTTCTGGACCAATTCAAATATTGAGGATGTAAAAAAAAGTGGAAACATCCTGATTGCATGTCCGAGCCAAATGCAGTGTCACTGTTAGATTAATTACCACTGAAAAGTCCCACACCTCTCATCTCAATCCTCAACCCCATGCAGGCATAGCGTTTGCCAGAGCTAGGGCAGCGGAGGTAAGCGCCATGCTGAAAGCTGTCAACAAGACCACAGGCAGTTGCCATGTGTTTGGAGCCTTGCCGAAACACATGAGGAGGAGAGCCATGAGCCACAACACCAAGAGGCTGCCGTGTAGACTGAGGGACGTGGCCAACAGGATGGTAAAGAGCAGGACTCACACACACACCTTTTCTCTCACGTTCCTCTTGCAGAGACTGAACCTTCGTTTTCCAGTTGCTCATTCCCCTTGCTGCATACACACATTCTGCTTTTCTTTCACATTATCCACATTTACACCCCCCAGTGGCGTCTCATCTGTCCTCCTCTTCCTCCTCCAGCGGGAGAAGAGCCTCAAGGCTGGCCAGAAGAAGAAGAAGGAACAGGCCAAGAACAAGAGCCGCAAGGCCCGCCGACGGCATGGAAATCTGCTGCTGGAGTTCAACCGGCGCCAGAGGAAGAACATGTGGCTGGAGACACACATTTGGCACGCCAAACGCTTCCACATGCTGAAAAAATGGGGCTACTGCCTCGGGGACAGACCCACATACAAATGCTACCGGCCATGTTACAGGGCCATGAGCAGCCACTGCCTGCTGCAGGTAAAATACAGGAGCAGACGAGCATGTTTGTGTGTGTGTTTCTTGAAGCGTTGTGCTGTCAGGGGTGTAAACAGTAAAAGTTGCAATTAGAGTTTGTTGCATTTACTTTATGAATTCAGGGCTGTAAGTGACGCCATCTGCTATTGAATTCAGTTCATCCTTTTTGTTTCTCTCTATATAGGATCTGTCTTACTACTGCTGCATAGAGCTGCAGGGGGAGGAAGACAAGCTGCTAGCTTCTCTCTCACAGCTGACCAGCAAGGACGCAGGTGTGAACATGCCTCTTTTCTCACTTTCCTCACTGGCAAAAAAAAAAAAAAAACTAAAAAAATACACATGTGGTGTTCCTCTGATTCTATTTCACATGAGGTTTGATGTTCAGATTGTAGCGTACATTTTTAAAAGTATAAGATTTCAAGTGCAAATGAAAATTGGGGACGGGACTGTGGGTCTGGCTCAATCTGTTCTGTTTGTTCTTCTGTACATCTGATTGTCTCACATAGTTTCTGAGACTCTTCTGCCTGTTTTGACCAGAACTTGAGGGTGTGGGGGTTTGAGGTCCAGCATTTTGAATATAAACCTGATTGGCCCACCACAGCGCCACCATCAGGCCAACAGGAGCCTTCATGCTCAGATTCTCAGACACTGCTGGGTCAAATTTGACGAACCTTTGGGGAGCGCAGTATTTCAACATTGATATCTAGTATCTACAAAATGAAACTGATTGTTTCACCATAGCAGCACATAAAGGCCAAAAAAAAAAATGTAACAGTTATCACGGTTAATGTAATCATCACTCTTGTAATGATCATTTTTTGTTATTGTGTGTATTTCCAGGTTCTACATTTGCTGCAGCACTGTCTCTGTCAGGGCGG
This sequence comes from Myripristis murdjan, assembly GCF_902150065.1. NCBI lineage: Eukaryota > Metazoa > Chordata > Actinopteri > Holocentriformes > Holocentridae > Myripristis > Myripristis murdjan. The sequence goes on along the minus strand of NC_043995.1, from coordinate 13,017,156 downwards.
AGGCAAGGCAGTGCGGTGGTCTACAGAGCAGGACAGTACCCCTCCCAGCCCCTGGGCCCTGTCACCTTCCTCTGGAGACCCCGTACACCGGGCTCAGCCCATAGACAGTTGTGGATCTGGGCTCACCCCACACTCAAACAGGTCAATGCCCAGCCTACAACTGTGTTCTTAATCGAATACCTATACCCTGTTGAAATTAAAAATGCTTGTATGTAGTATTCTCCCTGACACTTGCATATTTTACAAAAAGATACACTCTCTGTCCTCCATACAGGATTGAGACAACAAGGAGAACTATACAAAACACAATTTCTGATTATCTAGAAGCTGACTGTAAAATGAATTTGGAGATGAAAGTTAATTCTTTTAATAATTTCAAGCCTATATAGATGATGTTAGCAATAATTACAAACTCCAGAGGACTCTAACTCTAGAAACTGTGTGCTTCTTCTAGGACCTTCTCCCAGAGTTACAAAGTGTGTGCCAGTGCTGTGAGGCTGTAATCCCACCAGTTGCACCAGTGATCACACCTGCAGGGTTTGTTGCTCCAACCCCAGAACCAGAACTAAATCCTGAAAAGACTCCTGAGGCCAAGCAGACCCCCGGGACCAAGAGGAAGCGGAGCTGTAAGGACGCCGTTGGACCTCCAGCCAAGAAAATCGTGGGTGATGGGACCAGATCTCCCACCACTCCTGTTACCTGGAAGTCCAGCTCAACTGGAATAGTTATAAAGTTAGTATCTGAATTTGGTTTTGGATGCCAAGCGAGCCAACATTGGCTTGGGTGAATACTTTTCATTGCAAATATTAACCTGAACATTTTGAGTTTGAATTTTGCTTTTTAATTTTTGGTACTGTTTCAGTGACCTCACGCTGGAGATTGTGCGCTACCGTCTGATTGGACCACAGTCCCATTCTGTGCTGACAGAAACTTTGGAAGCTGCCACAGACTGTCATGTAAGAATAACAGTTAAGAATATAGTTATAAGGGGAAATGAAAAGCAGAGAGCCGTTGAAATATGTTTCCATCACACACTGAAAGGCTGTTTTGTGACTTCAGGCAATTAGCAAATCCCAGCCGTCTTCCCTGTGGTGGCCGGAGCACTGCAAAGACGAGAGCAAGATGGCCCTCCATCGACAACAAGCTGATGTCTTTCACACACTTAAAGGTTGGCTGCTTATTTTTTCTGCTCTGCTTGAAACAAAACATTAGGATTTTAATTATGTGTCTCACAGTGTTTCTTTTCTCTTGATTTAGTTATGTGTCTGTCTGTCTGTGTCTGTGTTTGTGCATGTGCAGTTCATGCGTGTCTGTCTAACTGACTCTGTCTTCTCTCAAGGCATCTATTCCACTGGAGAAGTCCTCTCGGGCACAGTGCTGGGTCTGACAGTAGATGATCCCAGGCTGACTTTACCAAAAACGAAGGGCAAAGCTATGCCCAGCGTAAAGCAGGCACAAGGTAAAATCTAACCTAGCAGACAGGGCAGAAGGGAGCTCATATCTTACAGATACACAGGGCTTCCAGGACATAAAAAATTCAACATTATCTTCCCACAAGTTTGTCAGTCAGAATTTATTCTCATATCTCCTGCAGGCATATTATACATGAGTCATACAGAATTTAATGTAACATGCCTTTTTTTTGGCAGTGCTTGATAGGAGTCTGGAGTAACCCGGTGATTAAGTCAGACAAAAATCCATAGTTGGACATAGACTCAGGGTGTTTCCAGTCCTGAGGCTGTTTGAATGAGTACTCATCTGGTTCTGTGCTCCAGGGGAGCCTCTGCCTGGCCATGCAGATGTCCCAGGTTCGAATCCTGGCAGGGCCCTGTACTCAAAACACCTCAGTGACAGACAACACTGCTGATTCAGTGACCATGAGGAGGAGGCTTGAGTGCAATTCTAGTTATGTTCAACATAAGTGTTTTTTACCTTGTGTGCTAACTGGTTAACAAACATAGGGTAGAAAGCATGCAGCCACACAGCTGTTGTACCTTCAGTGTCTGATTTACTTGACGTGCTGGTAATATTTTCAGATTAGTCATTGACTTTATTTAAATTTTGAACATGGGTGGAGTTCAGGATGTAGTAGAAGGTAAACATACTTAATCTCTTCTCTTAATCCCATCTTTTCTGAGCATTTTATTTGCAGAATATTAGTGACACACCTGTTTGAGGCTTACATTAGTCATTGAAAGATACATTCATAGTAAATGCAGTATAGTTTTTTGTGTTAGTTGGGGACTGTTTACTTTTTAATGATTATCAACATAGGTCATGGTCTACCCATCTTTTATTAAAACACTATCACTGGTGGGCTCTACCTACAATTTGGATCATGTCAGGAAAGCTTTAAATCACAAAAGTATATTAAAGTGAACTGACACAAAACTCTCTGGCACTTACTGTGTTATCCTGTTTGATGTGCACTAGCCATTGGACTTAAGTACTGTGAAAGAAAAAAAAAATATAAAAGTATTCCCAAATACTGTGTGTTTTGTATTTCATCATCTTTTTCTCTGTTCAAGCAGTGTTTTGTACACAATTTCATCTCCTACATGTTTCTAAGAGGCTGGTCATACAGGAGCGTGCCATGTGTGCTGTGTGTCTGTTTCCAGAAGTGGATGAGGAGAAGAGGAGGGAACTGATGTTGCAAGGGGTACCTGAACACTGCTGTCAGAGTTTCCTGTGGGACCAGTCTGTCCGCGACAACGTCACACATAACAAGATCTCCGAACAGGTAGAAGCAGGATGTCACACGTAATCAACAATCATACATGTAGTTTGTTTCTCTTCGCACAGTTTGTGTTTTTTAATATCATATGACATAAGCCATGTTTAAATAACTGTGCACTTGTTCATGTGTACATAATTTCCCATTTTTCCCATCCAATTTTCCCAACTAGTAGTGGATGTTACTTCATGCTGATAGTCAGTATTTTAAAATTTGACCATTTTCATACTCACTAAAATAAAAAGTGTGAGGATTCTGTCTTTCACGCAGAATTATAGTTTTGGCAGGATGGAAAAGCTTCAATAGCATTCAGACCATTGTGTGACAATGAATTGTCATTTAAAATCCAGACTAATAAAACAATTTGAGGTGGGTTAGCATCTGTTCAAAACAGGGTGACCCATCCCACCTGACCAGTGGCAGAGGAATCTACAGGATACACAGGGCTTTAAATTAAGCAATTACTAAACAAAACAATTTTGAACAAATAAGCTGTGCAAAGAAAAGTATTTCTCACTGCAGCTTTTACTGACTGTTTCAAGCTGTGCTTAGGGAGATAATTCCATATCTGCAGCCCTTCTGTATACATCAGTCCGTCTGTCATCCAGACTCTTGTATGTCTGAAAGCAAAGATATGCTTAAATGATGTTTTACTCTCATTATCTTCTGCGCACGGCTCACAGGAGTTGAACCGTATGAAGAGTGAGGTGCTGGTGCCAGGCTCCCGGCTGAGCCCCACTCCTCTCCAGGGCCGAGTCCCGCTCCTGCTGGTTCACCAGCCAGGGAAGCAGGTGGGACAGGAGATGAGCTCCTGGGGGGCTGGATGGGACCTGCTGCTCCCCAAGGGCTGGGGCATGGCCTTCTGGGTCCCACTGGTAGGTAGTGCATCTTTTCATTTCCTCCAGGAATTAGCAGTTTTGCAGGCCAGTCTCCTCTTCCCAATTTATTTATTTATTGCAAATTTCCCATAGTCACAGAAATATTATATCATGTGAAAGCACTGTCTTTCAGGGGATCTTTGCTGGTCTGGAAAAACATAAAACAATGAATTCAATCATTTTCATGACCTTGGGTGTTTGGGGAAAAATGTGATGCAAAGGCCTGATACACATACCATAACTCCTCATTTTATGTTATGGTGGAGCCGCTATAATTTCACATATTGTGATATTCGCTGTTGGGGACATTTAAATGATCACCTTGAGAGTAGTACAGTATGGCCTAGTTGACATATTAGTTCACACACCAAACCAAATGTTGAAACCAGTCAAGAGGCCGAGGCCTAAAAAAAAATTATGGAATTTCAAAATGTAGCAAAACATGTAGCAATCCTGTCTTTTACATTATTGTTTAAGTGCTGCAGTTATATGTACTATTTTTTTTTTATTAGTTATTGCATTATTGATATTGTTAGACCTGTTCTGAGGGATGCGAAAATGTTAAATCTGCCTAAAGGGACAATTGTTCTAAACTACTAGTTGGAATTGATGCCTTCGGGTTTGCTTCAGCTGTTACAGTCACTTGAAATGCAATGTGTTTTTATATTTGATCATTATGTTTATCGCTCTTTGCTTTATGCCTCTCTGCTGTAGGTGTACAGAGGTGTTCGTACTGGTGGGCTGAAAATGAGTCTGAAACACTCTCAAAACAAGGGAGCGCCCCACTTCCCTCACGATTACCCAGACTGCCCTGCAGGTGTTCGATTCCAGGAGGAGCAGGAGGCGGAACTTCTGGAAAAGTTCAAAAGGTCAGCTGAACACTGAACACAACAATACCCGGGCCAAAAAAACAGTGTATGCTCAGAGCCACCAAAGTGCTGATGTGTGTGAATTTAAAATCACTGCTCAAATCATTTCATATATTAAAAATATATTTGTCTGCTCCTAAGGGCTGTTGGCAGTGGGGGTGTCCACTGAAGCCTGAGCTATTTTCATATTTGGGAATAGTGCTGTTATGGAAGCCAAGATTTCCTCTTAGCTTGCTGATGGAAAATGGTCTCTTGAGCTTCTGATCAAAATATAGGTCCATTTTACTGATGGGCCTGATTTCTAAAAATACATTTGAACAAATCCGTGTCAAACTTGAGGTTGCACTCTAAACTGTTGTCACATGCTGTCAGACTTTGTATCAACAGCCGATTTCTGAGTGGAGGAAAAAGTCAGTGAAATAAACATCAAAAACCGATTTAAAAGGAGAATATTGGCACTGGAAGGGGGTGTTTTATTCCAGTTTCAGAATAGAGAAGTCATTAACCTTTATGGCTTGGCTTGACATAATCAGAGCCAATGTAACCTAATTGTTTGCATTCCAAGTTACCCAGAAATAGCTGCAAGACTGTGCAGTAATCTGCCTGGAAATCATTCTGTTGCTGATAGCTCACAGCCTAAGTAAGCAGTGAGTCTGTCAGTGGATTAGAGGTTTTGATAGAAGGAGGCACTCACAGCTTTGACCCCAGTTAATTTCCATTATGGAGATCTTTCCCAGATACAGATGAGATGGTAACAAGGCCGCAGGCTTCTCATCCTCCATTATACGCTGTTAAGCAGTCATGATTTGTTACATAATTTGGCAGGGTTGCCCCAACAGTTTGACAAGGGTTTGACTCTGTGACCTCCTCTGTAGGCGTCCACCCGCCAAACGGACCAATTACATAAAACATGGCTGTCTGGCTCCATTCCGTTGCCCTTGGCAACAGCTGGCCGAGGAGTGGGAGCTTATCATGAGGGCACAAGGAGAGGAGCGAAAAGGACAAAGCCAGACCCAAACCACCACAGAGACCAACACACTGACAGCAGAGGAAGTGACATCCTGTCACCACGTCACCATAACTCCACAGAGCACCTTCACTGTGCTCAGGTACATGGCTCTGTTGTTGTTATTATTATTATTGTTGTTGTTGTTGTTATTTTACAATCAAATTACATTTTATGATTTATCGATCCAAACTAAAAATTAATTCTTTGTTAGATCTGTGTCCTTGTTTATATTATTGTGAAAATCGATTCAGGTGAATTTGGCATAACTCAGCATCGATTCAACCTTCTGCAGCTCTGCATCCAAGGTCCCCTCATGCATTTAAAGTCCTGCGCACCTAAATCAAACTTCTAACAGCTGTAATGCAATTGACTTTTAAAAGTCCCTTGAGCAGCAGTGTACAGTTTTTGACCTTTGAGCTGTTATCATCACGTGCCTTTTTTCTATTTCTTTATGAGACCCAAACACAGCATTTGACAGGCCTGATGCATGGCCCTACTTAAGTCTGCCTCCCTTTCATCCTAATGTCCCTGATGAGAATAGCCAAAGTACATCCAGCCTTAAATTTCTGTAATACATCAGAGATTAGTAGAGGGGAAGACTTGGATCTATCCTCATAAAAACATCACACTAGCTGTGAGTAACGGCTGATTTTATAAGCAAAGTATTGGATTGATTTTACTATTGACTTTTATTTTCTGCATTATGAATTGCAGAATGTTACGCAACAATACAACAGTATCATGTCCGGCTACTTAATGAGGTCAATACATAATGTAAAGTTTATATTAATAATCCATTATTTAAAAAAAGACGGTTTCTGTGCTTCGCAGGAACAGAAAGTCTCTGAGGCTGCTCTCTGGTTGGTGCAGACCCACGTCTTCAAAAGGTCAGAGGTCATGTCGTGGTGGAGCTGTTCCGCCTCTTGACTGTTCATCCATGACATCGCTCCTCTTGGCCCATGTGAACAGCCTGGTGTGGGTGCGACTCTCACTGCTGTCAAAAGGCAAACCAGAGCTTCATGCTTTAGTGTGTGTGCCAACCCCAGAGGACCTGAAGCTGCAGCACAAAGAGCCAGGCTACAGTGGACCGCAGGAGCCCCTCCTTAGAGACCACTTCAAAAGCAGAATAAAGCGCCGCAAGAAGGTCTCCAAAGAAGCTGCTAAATCCTCCTCGTCTTCTGAAAAGCCGGTGGGCAAAGCGACAGAACTTTCCTCTGCCTCCAACACCATCCCAACATCCTCCCCGATCGTCATCCCATCTTTGGCCCAATCTTGTGATCCCATCTCTTTTGCTTCCAGCACTCCACCCAGTCAAACCTCGACTTTGAGCATCACTCCAGCCAAAGACCCCAAATCCTCCTCCTCTTCCTCAGATCTCATCTTTGGACTGTGGCCCGATCCTTTACCCAGTGTCATCTCTCACTGCTCCCGAGTGACGCTAGGCTGGGTCACACAAGGGGACTTCTCCCTGTCTGCTGGCTGTGGAGAGGCTCTGGGCTTCGTCAGCCTCACTGGTCTCCTAAACACCCTCCTCAACCAGCCGGCAGAGCAGAGAGGCTTGGTACTGCTACGCAACCCCACCTCCCTGCAGTACCGCTTTGCTAAAATCAACATAGAGGTCTGATTTGGAAACCTGAGCCTACACAGCGGGACTCGACTTCCCAAAAGCATCAAAGTCCAAGATGAGGACAATGGGTTATCTTCATGCTGAAGCTGTTTTGGGAAACTTGGGAGGCCTAAAGTTGTGCATGTCAAGAAGTGGTGCTTTATTTAACAAAGTAATCCGACATAAACCTAGTGCCTTGAGAGCTGCTTTCTTGCTTTGTGCCATCATCTGCTTTACAGCGTTGGCTAGACAACTTGCCGACATGCATGGAACATTACTGTACACGAGGAGCTAGCCGGCGGCACTGTTGGAAAATACAAGTTTTAGTTGTGAATATCACTCTGGGAAGAAACCTCCTGAGTCTGAGTTGGATAAGGTTGTAGTTTTCAGAGTATTTGTTTTCACATTTAAGAGTTTGAGAGATTCTCCTTCAAGAGGGTTTGAGATCACTCTCGTATAGTAACTTTGAATTAAAGCCTTGGATTTTTGTTTTTATTACAAAAAGCAAAGTTGGGTTTTTAGGGAATGGATTTTCTTTTATTCAGAGTATGATTTCTCACCTTTCTCATCATTTCTGAAACTCCTCTACAGTGAGGCTAATGATGCAAGAGTATTTATGTTCATTCTTGGCTCTAAAAAAGGCAAATAAATGGGTCTGAATTTCAGAAGTAACTCTGTTTCTGTTTGACAAATTATGTATTCCTTCTCAAGGCATTGTATTAGGTTTCTTTCTTGATTATAGGCCAAATATCCGTACCTCAGAATATGCCATTTCAAGCACGTACAATTTCACACAGTTTCAGTAAAGAATGAAACCATTACAGCACACTTAATTTAACCTCTGGTATTGAAATTCACATAATGGCCTGGCCTGTACACACAAATGCCTTGATCACTTGATACTTTAACAGTCATTCTCTTTATAGTTACACCTGGCATGAACGCTGGTTTCCCACACATCCCATAATGTGTAGGTGGCAGATAAGAGTCTTGTTGCTTGGCAACGTTAAACTTTTCTAGCACTTCAGTATGTTGCCTGTGGTTTATTTAAGGTAATGTGGTAAAGATGGGTGTGTAGGCTCTGCATCAGTGCTGTTGTTTGGATGGAATATAAAAGACACAGCATTATGATTCCTGAAGATAAGACTCTGTGATGCATGTCAAAAAAAAAACAAAAAAAAAAAAAAAACAGTGAAAACTTGCCATTGAAATGTAAGCAATGGTTAACATCCCGCACAAAAGGAAAGTATTATGTAGCTGAGTTTTCCTGCAGTATCTTAAGATAGAAAGACAAAAAACATCAGAAAACCTGTGCTGTGTTTTGGCACTATTGCTTCCACTCTATTTTCAAGTTACAGTAAGTGCATTCAAATCACCGCAGATTGTGATGAGACCGATCAGAGTAGCCTGGTCATTATTCTTGTTCCCTTAACAGTAGGGGGCACTGGTGCACTTGCTTTCCTATTTGTCTTGAGGCAGTGTTGAAGCATCACATTTGACCATTGTTTATTGACAACTGACACCACATAAACCCAGTTATTAAGATCATCAACATGGTTTGTTAACAGGAATGTATCAAATGGCCTGGATATTTCCCTTGCAATTTAAAAAAAAAAAAAAATGGCACTGCCGGTAAGGCATGATGTTGTGCTTTGATCCTGAGATGTTTCATCTCTTTACCAGAATCCATTTTCATACAAGCAATTACTCACAACACTGCTGGAAATACTGTATGACAAGAGAAACAAAGACAGTGTTTCTAGAATAAAACCATTCCCAGAGAGGTACTTTGCCATTTGACATGAAATCTAAAAACAATATATCTGCCAACAGTACAATTCATCTGGCATTGTTTTGGATTGGTGTCTGCCATTATTTCTATAAATAGAGATCTTGAACTTTATTGAGCCCTCATTTCTACTGCCAGTGACAGGCATGCGAGGGTAGAGGCACACGCACGCACGCACACACACACACACACACACACACACACACACAAACCACATAAGCACAGTCCAACAGATGGAGCTGGTCCTATGAATCGTCTGTTTGGCCAGCTCTGTTGCACATGAGTTTGGCTGCCAGCGATCCGTATGTCAGAGTCTTTGCTTCAGGCTGGACTTTGTCTGTGTGCCTTCTCCCTGTGAACATGGACCGCAGAGCTCATTAGATGGACCCTGCTGCCAGGACGGCTGACATTAGTGGACAGATAAATCCAGGGTCACTGCCTACAGATTCACACTGCCGCTGCCTGCTAATAAATGGACCGTACTTGGCACTAGGGTGTTAACGGAAAAAAGCACTTTTAAGGCAGAAAAACTGATCAAAAGCTTACCGGGGATTTTATCCATTGCGATAAAGGTTCGCTCTTGATGCTTTATTTTTGGTCTGTTTCTGGCTATCAGGAAAACTCCAAGGAAAGACAGTAAACAACTGGGGAAAAAAAAGTTTCAGGGAGAATTAATGTCAGTTTTGGTCAGTGAAATAAATAGCACAGTAGCACATTTGTAATAGGCTGTAATAATTGGCATCCTGATGAATACTTGCCCAAAAAGGAACATGAAAATGTTGAGTAGAGCCAAGCCTTCAAACTCCTGATAAAATACTATCCCTGCAAAATGAAAAAGTACATTACAACACAACTCATTTCACACAGAGGAATAACAGCATGTGTTGATTATCTCTAGCGCTTTGTGTAACAGTCCTGCAAATCCTAGTACACATGCTATTGCAGGCAGAGTTGATTATTATTAACTGAAGAGTTTGGTTTCTACAAATGAGAAGCAATATGAAAAAATGTGCACCGGCTCACTCATCAGCCCTGACAGTGTCCAGTGGCACTCAGAGCAACCAGTTCCCTCCCATGACCTCCTATCAATCATACATTTTTCTGTCGGTGACCAGACTTGCTTCATTTGTCAGGCTGAAAAAGCAACAGAGCGGCAGCAGTGAGTCACACATTCACCCCTAGGTGCAGCCCACTCGGGTAAATCTTGGCCACTGGACTACTCTGCAGGAACAACTAGAGGTTAAGTGCCTTGCTCAAGTGCATCATGATGGTTGTTCATGAGGGAAGTGAAAATAATTTACCCTCTGCTCACATGCTCAGTTTTCTAACCTGTGGCCACCACTAAAATAATAATTTTCATCCATGTCTTACCAAGGAACAAAGTTCATCTTTTAGGGAAAACCCTACCTCAGATAATCTCACAGTATTATGCATCATCAATTTGTGATGGTCATTCCAGGAGTTATACTGTGATCAAATGTTATAATTTATGTTTTGGTGTCCTCACTTTCCCTCAACTTGCCTTGTTTACTTTGATTACTGATTTCCTACGCTCCAACAACTCCCCAGAGAACAGACATGAAGTTTATTGTGTTACGGGTCATCCATCCATCCATCCATCCATCCATGCATACATACAGAAATAATGAACTAATGAATGAATGAAGGGGGGTTTGGATCATGTTTGCTAATTGTTCTGTTCTGCAATAGACATGTCACAGTAATAAATAATAGATGTTCATTTAAATATTTTGCTTTTATTTCTTTGTTTCTTTTTTGCAGCCTCAAAGCCTATTAAAATCTGCCTCAACAAAAGCAATGAATACTACCACGCAATAGTTTTACACCCCTAGCCGTTTTAATTTTAGACTTAAAGTGGGATGGGGCTGTGATCCTTTATTTGGGCCAAAGAATTATGAGAGGACAATGGAGCTGAATTTGTTGCTTTCAGTTGTGGGTCATATCACAAGTGGTGGAGAGAGCTACTGCAACAAGGACAGTGATTCATGTCTAGTGGCCGCACGGCCCTCTGGGGCTTTCGAGGCTACTGTTGGTGAAGAAATTGTTATCTTGAATTTCTCCCTGTGTAAATGTTGACCAGAGGTGCAAAATGGCGAATGTAGAGAGAAGCCGTTTGCTCTTATTTGGCTGCTCTTACTTTATCTGGAGGGTCTGGCATCAAAATCTGGTATTTACTTTTTTGATAGTCTAGATAGCTGAAACATGTTCTGCTATTAAGCTGCATTTAAGATATGCTGGAAATATCATGAAATGTCAGATTATCTACATTTGGGCCTGGGGATGCAAGGCACAGCACCAGCAGCTGTGTTTTTAACACTGTGAAAGTGCTGTAGGGTGGATTTTTCCTTTAGCACTTAAATGTTTTTGGGAAACCCAATCCAGACTGAACCGGGAACACTGTTACAGCAGGGATGACAAAGGCCTGACCTGGCAGCATCCACATGCTATAAATACTGTAGGTCTAGGGCTTTTGCTGAACATGGGACTCATGAAAGTTTCAGATATAGAGGTGAATCATCATCTTGACTGTACTTTCTGCTCCACTGTGTTGCATCATGAATCGATTGCAACTGTTGCAGCAAGTTTTGCAGCACATCCTCATCAGAAAATTTGAGTCTGACTGAGAAGAGCTGTTTTTTTTTCTTGACATATTATCTTTCCAAAAATGTGGGAAAGCAAAACGCAGTCGGCACAGCACATCTCACAGTGAGTGACAGTATAAACGTCTGGCATACCTGCAACAATGGCGCTTGCAGTGAAAAACACAAAGTTGATAGGGACCACCTCGGTGGCATCAAACATTTTCATTGCCTGATTGAGAAATCTGTTGAGAAAGAAAAGGAAGGCCATTCAGTTCTGATTTGAAGAGTGTAGTGACTACAATGACCTTGGTTACAGAGACACTTTTTCAGCAGTCTATTCATCCATCATAATAAATCCAGTGCGGCAACAATGGCACTGCGTCCAGTATATTTTTTTACACTCTACATTTTCTTCAGTTTGGTTGAAGAATTGAAAAAAAAAAAACAAAAAAAAACAAATTGGATCTCGCCTGTGGAGAACATAAAGGACTTCAGCAATGAAAAGTAGGCAGAAGAAGGAGAAAAAAAAGAAAGATACACAGAAGTAGAAAGAGAAAACCTTGACTAACTTGATCTGGAAGGCGCAGGAGGCAACCATGACTACGAGCATGACGTAAAAGATGGGGTAGATGAGCTGCAGATGGCCTTTAACAGACTCTGTGATCATCCCCGACACGGCTTTGACCGAGATGACTGTCAGAGAGGCTGCAGCAACACACAAGCAACAGATTCTCTTCAGAAAAATGAAGATGCATGACTTGCAGTGTTGGATAGCTCTCCAACTGATTCATGTAGATTTGTAGGGGTGGCTGAGGTGAACACGATTAGCCTGGGGTGAGTGGCAGAAGAACAAACTCAAGAGTAGAATGCATCACAATTTCTTGTTTTTAAGAAAAAGCACAGGACCATGACACAATTACAACCAGACAATTATCATAATAGCATTGCTTGTAATTGAGTTAAAGGGGATTATTTCTATCTTCCATTCGGCTTTACTTTCCTTTTTCCACCACCAACAACCATCCCTTTTTGGAAATTATAATAGAGCAGCGCATTGGTTTTTGGTAGCCAGGCAACCAAGCGACCTCTCACTACGTAAAATGGTTTAATCCATAACCCCTGCCCTCAATCATGCAGTTTCCACTTTTTCCTACCGAGCAGGGCCACCAGCAACATCACAATGACAATGTGCTTCACATTCCTCCTCTTGTACAGGTAGAGCAGGACGCAGAAGATGACGACCTCTATAAACTGGAGGAAGAGGTGGAGAGAGAAGGAGTGGGGGTACAAATCATTAATTCAGATTCTGTTTCAAGTCAAAGCAATCCTATTTCCATTTCAAAACCCATTTATCTTGCAGCGACGCGAGTGCCATCTGTATCACAAAAAAAGGGGGGGATCTGAGAATCATTTCCAATCCCACCACTCTTGCAGACTGTCTTATCCGTATAAGAGAGTATGCGGGCAGTGAGCGCGGTGCTTTAATTGAAACAAATGACCGTGGCAGAGAGATGAAATGAATTGCCAGTCTTTAATGAGAGGGGCCCGGGGCTGTCCTTGTGCGTCAAATAACACTCAGCTGTTCAAGGACCTCTGCTGTAACACGGCGGAGCTCTAAATGGATGGAGAACAAGAAAAGAGTACAAAACTATAGAACTGGAGGAAAAAGGGCAAGGCGTCCTTTAATGCTGTCATAAAAACACTTTCAAAGATATGCATGCCTTACTTTAAGATCCTCTGTTTCTTTGGATCCATAACCAAGTTCATTTTGACATTATATAGGCATCAATACTCATATATAAAGACCACAACAAATAAGATCCTAAGAAAATATGAGAAGACAGTGATAGATATTTCCTGTTCCTAATGGTTTTCTAATGATTAATCACCATCTTCTATTGATCGCTTATCGGTGGAGGGTGTTCCTCTATAGCCTGATGAGTATTCACAATGCATTGCCAGGAATGGAAAAGAGCATCCCATTTGGTGCACTATCAGTCAGTGCAGTCAGAGGCTAAGACAGTCTATTTCCCTGGTAAAACATCCATCCGTCCATCCGTTTGTCTGTATACTTCCATTATCCATTTGAACATTTGTCTTGTCTTTTGTTTTCATCCTATTTTTTCATGTTTGCATTGTTCAGCAAATAGGACCGGATTCAGGGGTGGAATGTGAAATATGGCTGAGTGAGACTCTCTGTGCCCTGAATAATGATGGCAGCGCTACACAGGGCAGACATCCAGTGTTTACACCACTGGCTGGCACCCCTGATGAGCTGCTAGCTGTTATCCTTTTAGGTTCAACTTGACTTAGTTTGATGGCTCATGAATAGTGAACAGGCAATTCAATTATCCACAAACGGAAAAGGAAATATTCAAGAGTGAAATCTGGTGGGAGATTTGGTGTCAGGTAAATTGTTGCTGTCATGGAGATGGTGTTTTACAGTCGAAAAGCAATTTTTACAGACCTTGGTTGTCGTCCATTAGCTTGCACCATTTATGTAATTTCATGCCAAAATATTGTTGCTGGGAAACTTCCTGACTAAAAGGGCACTTGTAGTTCTCTAGATGGCAGCAACACGGTGTTACAGGTGTTATTTACACTGGTAAAAACCAGGTTGTACCCTTCAATTTGGAAAGAGAGGAACATCGAAGTTCTCTATCTGCCCCTTTTTGTAGGAATTATAAAAGTCTGCTTTCAGCATCGTCCATTAAAAACATTAAAGGTGTATAAGGATGAAAAATAATATCAACATCCAGAGCTAAAATTTACATTTTTGTGATGGCTGGTTTTGAAGGAGAAAAAACACTTTGTTATAGCTCTGTACAAGATAGGTTACTATGGCAACGGCTATGTTTACACCATCTCAGCCCAAGGCAAAATTGCAGTAGGATAACACATGGGTGAGTGTCCATGTGTTTTCAGACCATAGGGTGGGGGCAAGTTTTTACTGTGATTTATTTCCAAAAACACAGACAGGCTTTTACTCAACAAACTCCTCTGCGCCTCACTAACTTCAGCAGCTGGAGATCTGGGCTCAGCCCTCAAACAACAAGCACCAACACTCCAGGATCTTTTATGGAAAGATTATTTACATTGTCCAGCCTCTTGAATACTGTTACAGAGGATTAACAAACATGTTATACTTTATTGATCCCAAATTGGAAATTCTCCTTTTTTGCTATTCTACAGATTATTCTACAAGGAAATACAGACAACAGTATAGTGGAGAGAAGGTTGTAGTGTACATATTACTAGTTTCAGGAAGGAGTGTCTAACTGATTACATACCAGGTAAACCAGGAAGTGCCAACTGATGGCATAGTACTGGACCAGCTGAGCCGTGATATGTGTGGAGGTGTGTGGGGCAAAGGTCACCAGGAGGTACGTTCCTGTTACTGCCAGGGAGCCACCTGTGGAGAGAGACAGGGGTGTTGTGAGAACATGAGACAATTGGCATTGAACCATCCTGCTAAGTTTCCCACTGAAAACCTAGTGCTGCTTTTAAAATTGGTTTTACACTTAAATTTTAAAGAATTTGTGTGCGCAGTCTGTAAGCCAGGCAGAACTGAACAGACTGACTGCCAGGTATGTTGTTGAAGACATGCGACCTTTGTCAACAGCTGCACAGCAAAATTGAAAAAGTGGAGATTATTCAAACAGAAACAGCAATATACATGGCTCTGTGTTCCTGATTTAAATTTCTATTCTGCAGTCGCCCTATTCACCATGTCATTTAGCATCAAACTCACTAAATTGTGGCTCTAAACCATTGTTTTGCGTAAAAACAATGTAACAGCAAAGGCTTGTTAAAGAGATTGGTGCTCTGCTTTCCCCTTCCAGAAAGACAGTGCAGTCAGACTTTTTACCCAAGATTGTGTGGAAGAGTAAATGTTTGAGTTCCAGTCCCTGCCAATCAAACCTGAACATGCTTTCTTTTGTCACAGGATCTGCCCACACTGACACAAGTCAGTTTGTCATAATACAGCTGAACTCCGGGATGTTATTCCTAGTGTTACATAACATCAAAGCAGCATTCATTAAAGACATATTGCCTGTCACGTGTGTAAATGTCCTCAATGGTTCTTAGGCCTGAGTGTGAGTTTGCTTACCAACAATGTCAGACGCACGAACTGTTTCCTTGAGGAAAACCACAGATATGACGGCGCTGGCTGGAAAGAGAGAATGTATTCATGTTAGTTCAACCTGCAGTCGTGGCATATGACAGCCACCAACCATGGTTTACTAATCTATAACCTAACTCTAACACATCTGCACAATCTGAGCCATGCAAAAAGCAGAAGAGCCTGAGATGCCACACAATTTGATGCATGGAATAAAAATGGCATGCACTCTGATACACTCTGAAGAAAACTGAATACATAGAGAGTTTATTTTTACTTCATATTCTCCTGGATTGTGTTTTCATGCAATAAGTCACAAGCAAGGTCAGATGTTTGACTGAATATTGACTGGAACAACATTACAATAACGTCAATAATGTTTCAGGCAGACTTTATTGCCGTGGCTGTATAGAATTCGATGGGGAGTAATCACATTAGGAGGTGTTTATACACACAAAATAGATATACACAAATACACACACACACACATACACAGTGTTTACCATGTTTGTATTGATCAGCAGACATGGCTGTAATAATATCCAAACGAGCAAAACTCAGTGTGATAAAATTCTGTCAGAGCCTTTAGATGAATGGAGCTCATTAGGGCTTGGAAACACCAGAATCAAATTACTGGAGGATGAAAACATCACAACATCATGCTATTCCACGCCCCATTTTTATGAACCCATTCATCAATAACGTTGTCAAAAATTGCTACGCTGAAAAGCTATCAGTTTCACATGAGCTAAACCTCAGATTAGTCTTCTTAATGTTTCCCCAGGAAATGCATGGAGGCGAGGCGGATGAAGAAGCACACAACGTTTGGCTGTCACAGAGGCAGACATTGAGACAGACAAATACAGACACAGGCAGATAAACAGGTAGATGGAGGAATGGATGGCTACACGGGCAGACTAACTGCCTGGCTCAAAAATACAAACTGGCAGATAAACAGGCAAGCCTCCCGACAGATAGACAATCATATAGACAAACAAACACAGGCAGGTGACAACAGACATTCATAAAGAGGGCTTTCAGGTTACACAGCAGACATCTGGCAGCCTCCAACACTGCCTACAGAGAGGAACATGCTTGTTAATGCATATTGGAAAACACAGGAAACATTGTGCCTTATGAGAGTTTTTCTTCAAAATTTAAGTTAAATGACCAAAAACAGTACGAAAATGTTATAAAAGCAATCCCACATGATGTCTTATAACTTATATCAGAGTGTAAATCTGCATTTTCCTAAGCGTTTTGGTGAATGGACATGCTCTCACTGATCTAAAATTGCCATCACAATCGCATCACAACATCACAAACTGGAAAGCCTTTTTCGAGGAATTATATCCATTTTCATCAAACAGAAATTCAATTTTACAATATTTTTTCCAAAGCTGAAGCTGAGAAATTCACAGCAAAAAATGAATGTTTCCAGTTGCACCAAAAGTGAAGGAAGACAACTTTAAAATTCTTAATGGAGCAATGGTGCGAATTTTCAGACTCAACACAATTAAACTGATGGTCATTGTTGCGTTTTTGACAGGGAACTATCATTTAATCACTGATACATCTGTTAATTTTTTGTTCAGATAATGCGTTATTTGGGTGAAAGGTTTTGCACGTTGGGGAACATATTTTGAAGTAAGTTTGCATTACTGATGTCATGTTAGCACTGCTAGTGGCTTACTTGAGGACAGATGACTGTTTTCAAGCTATAACTCAGTATAGTTGAAATAAATAAATAAATAAATAAATGCAATATAAAAAAAAACAAAACAAAAAAAAAACACCTTTAGACTGTTTTGGGGTCCAGAGTAGGGCTGAGACATGACAAAAGCACATCATTCAGTTCATTAATGAAACGAACTAAACCCACAGCACAACAATCTCTTCCAGGTATCTCTTTTTGTAGCCAGGTTATTTTGTGATTATCTGAGCACAGGCAGTTCTCTAATGGACCTCCATGATGGTGCTAACTGTGGTTGCTGGGAGATGTTGGGCATAACGCCGGTACTGCCTGGCAAACAGGCAGCCATGCAGGTGTAAAGGTGGAGAGACTGAGGCAAACTAATTGTCTGAAAATGTGGTGTCTAGCGGCTGTGGCTCTATCACCATCACAAGCAGAGGAGCTACAAATAGAGTCAGTGCATAATCAAATCAATATGGCACAGAGCGAGAGTGTGCCTTGGCATGGCAGGCGGATTTCTATAGACACAACATGCATGTTTAACACAGGCTGTGCAGCACGCCGCTCACAGAGATTACAAATTTAATTCACAAACAGATGGTTACAACCAGAGAGCCAATTTGAATGAAATCTTTATGAACCCAAATCGTGAGAAGTCTTACTACTGGCTTTAATGAAAAGCAACAAATTGACATTCACAGTGTACTGCCTCTAAACCTGCCAACTGAATTCCACCTTCCAAGTTCGCCTGATGGTCACGACTAAATCATCCTGAAAGCTTTCAAAGAAACACATGCAGCGCATGCCATGTTCAGCAGACAAATGACAACATTTTACAGTTAAAATGGAAGATTATTATGAGGACTATCACTGAAATCTTGATGAGCCACTCAGGTGTTTAATATTTCATACTGTGAGCATGTTCAGATACACATTTAGGACTCCTCCTTTGCCTCTGGGACCAGCTCTAACAAGTAACCATAGCAACTCCATACAAAGTGAGATTTACAAGGATTGCTAAAATGAGAAATGTGGCAACAGGGACCTCTGGGATACAACGAGTTCTGCCATTGCTCCTGTGTGTGTGCGCATCTGCGTATGTGTGTGTGTTTGTGTATACTCGTGTGTATCAGAGCTCTCCTGCCTGTCGACGTGGTCTATCTCAGATGTGTAGTAATGGAAAACTCCCTTGGGGGAAAAACACCATGTCAAACATTTTTCCACCACATGGCTCTCTGACATGAAGGGATGAAAGCAGAGAATGTCTAGCTGTCATCTCCCAGCAAAGCTAAACTGTAAGATCTGTCACTAAGTTTGTATGTTCACAATGTCAAGGATGACAAGAAATTTCCAAATGATAGGGGAGACAGTGCAGCCACACTTCAGAAAGACAGCTTGCCTTGTGAAATGACAAGACACTCTGGTAGAGAGTTACTTTTGGTTTTTGCTGAAAAATTCTATTCGTACAGGCTGGATTTTTTTCAAAGTATACTTACAAACAACTCAAGAACGCAGACGATTTACAACAGCTATAAAATGTAACACTGGATTCGATAAGATGGATAGTTGTGGTCTGAATGACAGAATCACAATCCAATCATATGCCAAGCACCACACCGCTTCATGATGCCAGTTGCTCTAAATTCAGTGTGAAGCATGGCCTCAAGGTTTTTTTTTTTTTTTTTTTAATGATCTTATGTATGACACCAACAGGATCAGGTGGATGGTCACCACCTGGCCTTTACTGCAAATCCCTTAGCCTCTATTCTCATTCATCTGATGAAGGTCAGTCGACTGAAACGTCATGATGGAGTGAGCATCATCCATCCATCCATTTTCTAGACTCACTTATTCCTAATCAGGGTCACGAGGGGCCTGGAGCCTATCCCAGCATGCACTGGGAAACACCCTGGAAAAGCTGCCAGTCCATCACAGGGCAAACACACACACAGACAACACATGCACACACTCACATCTATGGGCAGTTTGGAGTCTCCAGTTTGCCTGAACACGTCTTTGCACTTTGAATAATTAAAAATGGTTGCTAATATTCTCCAAATATAATTTTGAAGATTTACGCAGTAGCTCTTGCTATATGTTTTGCTCTCAGCTTGACAAAAAAGGGATCACATACAGACTGCACCAAAATAGGTAAGATATAGATTCACTGCATTCCTGGCAACACCTACATCATGTAGGTTTAAGCTCTTTCTGGTGGGCATTATATCATCAAATGATATTTCTAAAATTTGTGACCTACATACTGGGTTGCAACAAACATATTTTAATAGATCTTTTCCGCAAGTCTTTACTGAAATAAATGGAAGCAAAGTGTTACATATTGCAGTCTTCTGGAAAACTAGCTGATATGCACAACAATATAATAATTTCTGCATATATGTTAAGTCAAATCCAATACTCTTAATTTCGTATGCTTTAAACCTCCTTGCTCACACTCATGATATCTATCTATCTATCTATCTATCTATCTATCTATGTATACATGTACTTCCATACTTTTTCTCATACTTTGAAGAGGGTACCCCATGGGCATGGCAAGGACATAAGAAAGTGATTGAACTAATAAAAGTAATTTTACTGTGTAATGTTAAATTTTTCCCTTCCCTTCCCAATAGCATAAGTATTTCATCTACTTTCTCTGATGTATTTTTAAAACCACACCATTGGAAGACACATGGCACATGAAATGAGTTATAAAACTGTGTAGTTGACAGGTTTTAAGCTCAGTGAATGTCAGTGCCTGTAATGATGGATGTTTTGTGCTCATACGTAGAAAAAATGTGGTTGGCATACACTGAAAAGTTTGTAATCAAACCATTGATCCAAAGCTTTAACGTTAGTGTTCAATTTAATTTAAAGCTAATATTTCCATTGCAGTGATACATAAGAATGCAGACACAGGGCAGCCTTGAGTTATACCTCTAAAAACTGAAAGTTCACCAAAAATAAATGAATTAATAATACAGCCTAATAATATAAAAAAGCCATTTTATACAACTGTGCATGTGGGATTATATACATAATTTGTTAAAGTTAAGAATTCTGTGGATAAAATAAATCCACACTTGTCAAAAATTTAATTAATTGCTGTTAGTAAGTTTTGGAAAGTTTTACTAACATGTGTCAAATTTATTCCATTAGAGAGTTAGTTACAAAGATGACAAATAGATTTCAGCAGCCAACTTCAATATGATCTTTTTTACTGCATTCCTATGCTATGCTATGATTCAAAAAGCATTTCTACACTGTTCTCCCCTTTCCATTCATTTATCATCACATTTATTGTATATGTTCTGTAATGAGATTTTCCTGTGTATAATCTTTCTAGTTGCTTCTGTCTTTCTTCTTTTTCAACCAGTATTTTTGATGTATTAAGATGATTTCTGACCGATGTGCACTGGGATAGACTCCAGACCCCCGATCCCAATAAGGATAAGCTGTTTGTAAATAACAGAATGAATGACTAAATGGCTGACTGACTGACTGAATGAATGAATGAATGAAAGAGGTTGATTTGTTTTGTCAGGTTGTGTCAATATAGTTCAACATGATGTAAACTGCATTTTCCTCATGATAGACTGCTTATGATTTCACCAAGATTACTGAATAGCATGAAAGGACATTTAAATGCAGAACGTGAAGTGGCTGTCCAAAAAAGTAATTTTATAAACCCCTAGTTATCATTTCGGAAGCTTTGATTAAATTTTCTGTATCCATGCGCCCTGGAGATATCAGCTGCTAATGAATGAAATGGAAAAATATTATGGTCCGATAATTTATCTCCAAAAGGTAATATGTAAAAGGTTCACAAATTGGCACTAAGAACAAGGTAATCAATAAACCATGGCCTCTTGCGGCACACTGCTTAATCACAGGTCTCTCTGTTAATATCGATGGGTACTGCAGCTCTGAGA
The DNA here is from genome assembly GCF_902150065.1 of Myripristis murdjan. Taxonomy (NCBI): domain Eukaryota; kingdom Metazoa; phylum Chordata; class Actinopteri; order Holocentriformes; family Holocentridae; genus Myripristis; species Myripristis murdjan. Next base: position 12,995,917 of record NC_043995.1, on the reverse strand, counting down.
TCTGCAGGCAGCTGCGATACAGTCTCTGAATCAGGTTTCTGTTGCTGGCTGGGGATGGCGCTGTCATCCCTAATAGAGACTGGTGGACTCTAGAGATGGAGACAGTAGTAATTGCTCTCCATGGAGCGGCGATGTGCCAGTCAGTGGGACATGGTGGGACAGGCGTATGACAGCACCATCATCAACTTCGCTGTCCTCTTCTCTCCTCTCCTCTCCTGTGCTCTCTCCTCAGTCCATTTTTGTCAGCTGTCTCCATCTTCAGTCCTACCCTCCTTCCCTCCTCTTTCTTTCCTGGCTCCTCTCCTCTCGTCTCCACTCATCTCCTCTCCTCTCAACTACTTTTCCCCGGTGTCCCTTTCATTCCTCTCATCTCGCTCTCCTTCTCCTTCTGCATCTCAGCTCCTTTGTCCTCATCTGCCCTCCTGCTTTCCACTCGTCTCCTAACCTAAGGCCTCCTGCTGGCTGTCCCTCCTATGAGTGTTCACACCACTCTTGGAAGACAGGCACAACAGCACCACAGGAGGGTGTCTGATGTGTGTGGGTGTGTTTGTGTGTGCTTGTGTGTTAGCCTAAAGAGCATTGCTGGTTGACAAAATTCGCTAGACCTCCGTGTTTACACATGACTACAGCCATGTGTGTATCTGTGTGTGTGTGTGTGTGTGTGTGTGTGCGTGTGCTTGTGTGTGCATATGCTCTCCTGTGTATAGTGTGTGTGTGTGTGTGTGTGTGTGTGTGTGTCAGAGTTAGCCTTCAGTTGAGGTGGAGTCACAGTGACAGATGGCAACCTTCACAGCTTCCCTCAGCTCCACTTGTTAGCAGTGAAGACAGACCATATCATGGTTACAGACATCTTCCTCTCCTTCCCCTCCTTCGCCTCTCTTCACCTCTTCATCTCCAGCTTCTCATTAATTCTTCCAGATACTCTTTCAAGAGACACTTGAGCTGCAGATGTAAAATTTTCATGTGCATTTCAGCGCATCGCAAGAGGCCTGCAGCATGGTCTTAAAATGGATAACAATGATGTTACTTGGGAACTAAGCCGAGTCATTTGTATTAACAGTGTGGCTTTAAAGACACTCATTACGGCAGCTTTGCAGACATTTACAAAGCCACATAATTGTTTTGGCAATCAATCGTGTTAATAAGGATTATGATAGGGATGACCTATGTCACAATAAACTCAGCTGATTGTTAACAAGTGTGGTTTCAAATAAAATCATTACAACATAGGCTACACGGAGATTTACAACCATTGGCTAATAATCTTTCTTCTTGTGATAATATGGAAAACTTTTCTTTGTATGAAAAACAGTGTTTTTAATAAGGATAACCATCCAGCAAACTTAGAACTACATTAAATGACTTTTAATAACAGCACAGTCATTGCTACATGAGCTATGCAAAACCAGTTCGTCATATGGTACAGTAATACAGATTCAGATCATTTCTGAAAAACAAGTACAACACTGTTCCGCACAATATAAAATGAACAAGTGCGGCCCTCTTAACAAGATCTGTGGTTTCGTTTAGCATTTTATTCAAACCATTCATCCACCTGGTATACGTAGCTATAGGAAAATCATTTGAACCTTCGGGTAATAGCTGCCATTAATATCCATGACTCACCGCCACCTCCAGTGCAGTGAGTGATGGGTGGCGGGAGGTGGGAACAGAACCTGTTCAATATTTAACCTGTCTTGAGAGTGTTTGCACTGAGCAGCTGCCAACTGCTCCGACCGGGAATGCTTCATTTTGATTGGCTAATGAACACACCATGCTTGGTGGCTCACCTCACACTAGGGGCTGTGAGGTTCATAATTTCTACAAGATGTAACTGAATTAGGAGACTAATGGAAAGGCACACATCCATCCACTGAGTCCAAATATTAGTTATAAACAAGGACTTTTAATAACAAAGTATAAAACATGTACCAGCACACTAAACTACTTTGATCACAAGGTTTTAGGCAGGTGTCATTTTATAGTTTAATAGCTACCAATAAAATTGAGAGACTATTCCCTGAATGAGGGAAGTAGATGTAGATATATGGTGCATAGGATGGAAATAACTCCACAAAATAAAGACCTTTATCTCATTACTAAGTCTCAATACAATAAGTCAAGTCATATTCAGTATTTGAATCAGGACAAAATTCACTTTAACATTTAAAGTGCTACTAAGATTATTTGTGTCCATCTGCAAAACCTTTACTGATAATCATGTCAGTCACATTTTTTTAGGTTTAGCCCTTGCACTTATGAATAAATTAAAGACACCTATACAAATAATAGACCTCTCGTGCTTTTTAGCAATGTGTGTGACTAGGTAAAAACCTCAGCTCACAGATATTTATTTCTCTGCAAATTCTGCTGAACCTGCCCTGTAAGTAAGGACTTTGCGGAAGCTCGGTGAGATCTGTTTATGACAGGATTAGAAGAGCAAGAGCAGACCTCACACGACAATACATCCTGTCGTGCCCCGAGGAAGCGACCTTTTCTTCCGCTTTTATGAATGGAGAACGTAGGAGGAAAAAGGTCGCACTTACCTATGACAGACACACAGCCCAGTGGGGCTACGAGTGATGCTGGGGCAAAGCCGTAGGCGGCGAAGTTCCCGAGCTCCCCGACACCCATGAGAACCACACCGCACCACCACAACACAGAGGTGTAGTAGGGCTTGGAGCCACGCTGAGACTGGCGAACATGGGCATATTTCTGTCAGAAAGAAAGGCAAGAGGAGTGACTAGGGTTTCATCTCAGATTGAGGCATAATCCAGATCACGCAGAGCCAGTAAAAAGAAGTATTAATAACAATACTTGAAAACAGTACTTGAAATAAGAGGATACAACGAAACAGTGGATGTCACAGAACAATCCCAAACACCCCACAACACTCCCTGCAGCTGAGCATTTCTTCTCAGTGAGACGCCCGACATTAAGCAAATCCAAGATGTGGAAAGCTGTACAAGACTCAAATGTATACATCATGATCATTAATATCATTACATCTACAGCCTTACACAGCCTAACAAGCAACAGTCAGTTACAGTGAGAAAGATAACACAGTAAGACACTGGTTATTGGCCTTTTTCCACAATTTTTCACACCTCGGTGAAGCATAAAATGCCAAGGCACAACTGTCATGGCCTCTAAATCCGTCTTCAACATCCTCCATGCCGCCCACACAAACACACCCGCTACCTATGTATGAGGACTGAGTTTGCACTTGCTATGTAGAGCAATAATTGAGCAAAGGACATTGACCAGAAGGGAAACCAACCCATGAAAATAAGCTGTTTTAGATTTTCAGAGTACATACTGAAAGGTGTAATTAGATGTTTTGTTTTGGGTTTTTTTTTATAAACGATTGTTGTTATGGGTTTGTTGTAGCATTAATGTTTTTGTTGTTTCATGATTATATGATTTTAGTTGGTCAGTCTTTTCCAGAGTAATTATGGCTCCAGGGGAACTGCTGTATGGAGGAAGGATTGAATGAATCCTGCAGTGAATCCTGTGTATTATAACAACACAGTGAGAGGGCATGGTAATAATTAAAATCAGATCATATATAATAAATGCAATTTGTAAAGAAATAAGGGTATAAATATTTGATGGGGAGACTGTGTAGTTAATTACATTAATGATATTAAATCCAGTGTGATTTGTCTGATGATACTTTGCAAAAAATGCTTCTCTGTGCTTCTAAGCGGCTGCTTGCAATGCAACTCAAAACACTTTAAGTGTTATCAAAATGTCAAATTCAAAGTTTCAGTTTGACACATTCTTCATCTCAAGGCTTCTTTATTGCATAGAGTCTGCTGGCAGATCACACCAGTTTGTTCGACAGAAAACAAACTGAAAAGAAAAAGCAGGCACCGGTCTTGCTCTACTTTGAGTGTGAAAAAAAAAACCACTCTTTATAGGCATAAAGTGCAAGCTGTGTTGAGTGTCTGCTGTACAGCTGGAGTCCGCCGCTTCCTACCTGTATGTTGAGTGAAATGCTGATGAGGACGTTCCCACATATTGAGATGATGATTCCCAGGAGATAAGTCTGTGGAAACAAACAACAGTAAACAGGCACAAGATTAGACAACGCTGCTCTTGTCGCACAACGACTCCAACACCCCATACTACTCCCAGCAAGTCTTCCCTCCAGCTGTCAGATCTGTCATTACCATGACAACCGCAGCGAACACTGTTGTATCAGCGCGCTATGCTGTTTAAAGGCATTAGGGTGTGTGTGTGTGTGTATGCATAAGACTCACTATGATGTTTGTAGCATCCTCAAAAATTCCCACAACACTAACCCTTGTTCTTTCTCACCGGCAAACACAAACCAATTAGCTCACACAGACACACATACTCACACACCAAAACATTCCTTCAGACTTTATCGCTCCCATAATACGCAACATGTTACACATGCCTGCACCTCACCGATAAATATACAAACACTCAGGTCAGCTTTTCTTGAGCAAGAGAGCTGGGCAATGTTGGCAGAAACGACCAACTACGTGGAGATCAAGGTTTCATGGAATAAAATCATGAAAAGCATCTTTGCTGGCCATTGCTCGTGACAAATTTCCTCCTCACTGTTGGAAATAAAATGCCCATGTGTCACAGTAATAAATGTTTGAACTTATTCCCACCACGCCATTTGTGAAACCTCACACAGCGACCAAGGGGCCGCGTGATGCCAGGGAGATATAACACGCACATCATTTCGTGGGTGACTTACAGCTGAGCTGTATTATTGCTGTATAATTGATGAAAGGCGAACAAGATCATTCGAGAGCCCCATTCTCTCACAGTGTTTCAAGAATTCTCCGGGCGCCCCCCCCCTCCCTTGTGCTTGGGAAATTATTGCCAAGAGGAAATTAAATTTTAGGTCATAAACATACCGGTGGTGGTGGTGGGCGGGCGAAGTTTACAAAGGAATGAAAGCATGAGGTGGGGGTGGAATGTGAATTATGAAAACCTAAAGAAAGAAACTAAATCACTGCAAAAGAAGTGACAGCAGCCAAGCACATCCAAGTATTTATCCCTTGAAAGAGAGGAAGAGGGTGGGAGAAAAATAAGAGGGGGGTGTGCAATAATTTGAAGAGGAAAAAGGAAGTAAAAAAGGACAAGAGACTTAACAATTAACAGCGAGGAGAATGAGAGGGGGCATGAGAGAAGGACATGAAGAGAGTTTGAAGGGGAAGATAGGCAAGGAGACACAAAAGAAAAAGACTATGAAAAAGGGAGATAGAGAGAGGATAGATGAGTCAGATAAGAGAGGTAGTGGGTTTGTTGTCACCAATATCCATCTGAGCTACAATAGAGACAACAGCACTGCCGTCAAACGATGCAAGAATCAATGGAAGAAGCATTCATTACCTCTAAACACATCTTATCACAGTGGCTATTAGCACAATACAGCTATGTTCCACCCCTGTGTCACCGTGCATTATTAAACATCCTCGGTGCTATCATGACAAGAGGGGGTGCTTTTTTCTTTTTGAAGTCACATAGAGCAAATCCTTCTGTCTGGGCAAAGGAAATAGCATTCATCCTCTCCGACTGCCTGCCTCATCTGCATATAAGCAACATCACTGCAGCAGCGTTGCCTACTGATGGGAGCCATGCAGGCTGATGATAGTTCTATTCAACACAGCTCAATAACCCCTGTTTTAATGAGAGTAGCTTCAGGTGTGTTTTATGCAACAGGAGCAAAATAAATAAAATTGTGGGCGTGCAATTATAAGGTTTTGCCTGGTGAAGTGCATCAAAGATTTGACATCTCAGTGGTAAAACTATTTACCTTCTTGTCTCTTTACTCCCAGAGGGTGTTTAATAATGACACTGACATCCCACAAGCATAGTAACAATTTTGACTCAAGAATTTTATGACACTGAAATTTCAAATCCACACAATATCTTTGCTGTACAATGTCATATAATCCATCTGTGATTTAGAATTAGGAATCAATGCTGATATTTTAGCCACACACCTCAGGGGGCACTTCCTTCCTAAAGCACTGACAGATCGTAAAAGTAATCATGCCTCCTGTTTTTACAGTCGTCATTAAAGTCAAGAGCTGCCCTTTTCTCTCAATTAGTTTTGCACTCATTAGCAAATTGACTTCTGTGGAATACAAGAGGAGGCCATGGCTTATTTAAAGTCCAAATGTAAATGATCATAAATCCAAACTGATTAAGAAAATAAATCACTATGTGCCTCCAGCTAGAGAACAGGAAGAGAGTTCCCTTGCTGCCCTGCCAGTCTTACAGTCTTACACTTTTCAGTTTGACAGGAATACCCAAACACAGTAACTTAGAGCTGAGAGTTTAATGATAGGATGATAGGTGTAAGTGACATTTACTGTCATGGTTTTTATAAACACACTCACATACACACACACACACACACACACACACACACACACACACACAAATAAAAAAAATAAAATTCTGCCTTGCAGTTGTATGCCTCTTACTGCAGTGACCATGATGTGATTTGGGTTGCTGTTTATGAACAAATCTCTCCAGTATTTCAGCCCTACCTCTTCATCTTTTCATCGCAAGATCATTTTCTCAGCTTGTTATTAATCCAATGAAGCTGATCTGAAGTTGAAGCCATGACAGTCGACAGTGCTTCAGATATAGATGCTGCAAAGAAGCCACAAATTCTAAAATGTGGTTGCTTCACACGCATCTTCAACACAGCAGCACAGATCTATGCAATCACCACTGAGTCAAGGTGTTCACCCAAATTAGTTATGGCGCTGAAGAACAGCCAGAAAGTGTTTCTGCGGAATATTATGATGTCACAGCATAGTTGACCTTTGAACTTTTGGATATAAAATGCCTTCACTTCCATCACACCATTTCACACTATTGGACATTTGTGTGAAACTTTGTCATTATTAGGGTATGAATTCTTGAGGTATGGCCAAAAATGTGTTTAGTGAGATCAAGTGAACATTTGTGCCAAATATGAAGTGATTCCCTCAAGGCGTTTCTGAGATATCGCATTCATGAGAACAGGATGGACGGGTGGAGCATAATGCCTCCGACCTCATCTCAGGAGGTGTTAAAAAAAAAAAAAAACTTCCTTAATACTAACTGCACAGTGGGAACTCCTCACAGACTCTGATTTCATTTAAAGTCAAGGCACATTTTCATTCTTTTTACTTCTCTCACAAAACTACAAGAGTTTTACCATCTTGATAATATAATTAATCATCATGAAGCTGATAAATAATTAAGGCAATACAGATTAATGGGCTATTTTTGTCCCTTTTTTAAAATTTTCCATATCTACTTATCCCGATTAAGGGGTCGAGGCTGGGGTGTATCCCAGCATGCCTTGGGCAGAAGGCAGGGGAACACCCTGAACAGGCTGCCAGTTCATCACAGGGATTTAATGGGTTATTTCAAATTCCAAATCCTTAAGTCGGGAAATGACCAAACACAGTGCAGTCCCTCACCTCCCCTACATTGGAAGGGAAAAAAAGCAAATTGCCTCAATCTTCTCTTCAGCCGCTGCTTCACATTCACCTTGACACTGGGTCTGATGAGTCCACCGACCCATAACACACCTGCAGCAAGGATGATACCACACAAGAGGTAAACAAGATTTACTCAGTGTGTGTGTGTGTGTGTGTGTGTGTGTGTGTATGATGAGTACAGTGTATCAGCTGTGAACAGGATTTAGGTGGGGGTGGTGGGGGGAGCAGATGTGGGCGACTGAATTATGAAATTCCTGGAGGACCACTACCACCACAATCTAAGAGATGTGTAGCTGGGTATGTGTGTGTGTGCAAGCGTGTGTGTGTGTGGCACAGGCACATGCAACACCAGACCCGTTACTCATATTTTTGTTGGGAAGCAGCCTGACAAGAGCAAAGAGAGTGTGTGTATCGTGTGTATAAAGCCAACAGAGAAAGAAAGATCACCACTGCTGCCTGTAGCTGCACCGTGGTAATTCATGATCAGACAGACAGCATCATCCATCCAGCCAGCCGTGCTCTGGTCAATAAACCACGATCAATAACAGTGTCCAGATTTACAGGACAGAGGGTAAGTGGCCTGCTGCTGTGCCACTTCCCGAGTCCACGAGGAGGCTGCAGGTTGACAGTGAGGGGCCGGGGGCCGGACAATATTAGGAGAATGTGTTTGTCTTTGTGTATGCACTGTGTGTGTGTGAGAAAGAGAGAGAGAAAATGGGAAAGAGAGAGAGGGACAGGGTGTTGAGAGTGTATGGCTGCAGACAGACACACCTAAGGACACTCTATTTCACAGATTTCACACAGGAGATGTAACATTTTGATCTGTGAGGAGAGTAACCTCAGCCGTTATTGGATTCATTTGCCTCCAATCAAGCTTAGCCAAACACATTCGACCTATTGCAATATTTTTTTTTCCTTTGCTCCCAAAAGGCCCAGGATGTGTATATGTGTGTGTGACAGAGTGTATTTTTAGTTTGGGTGGAGTCAAGTTAACTTAGTGCTTGTTCCTATTGAAATATAGGAGGGAGAGAGTGAGAGAGCAAGAGCTAGAGGGAGAGGGAGACAGAGTTTTCCTGCCACAGGAAGAGCAAACAAAGCAGCAGAGCTAGGCCGGCCGGACTGATACACTGGGAGTGCCTCGGCCGGCCAGACAACTCAGCAAACATGACACTCTTGGTAAAGAGTGTCATGCTTGCCAAGTTGTTTGCCAAGTGTCATGTGGAAACGTTTGAATACTGCTATGGAGGTACATGCCACCGTGAACTTTTGACTTTTGCTTCTATTTTCATGTTGTTCACTGCACCGCTATTTGTTCCCTGCATACAATATGTAAACACGAGCAGCGTGTGCGGGTGTGCAGGTCAGCTCCATGTCTCTCAGGTCACCCAACTCTGCCCGCATGAGCAGCTCTAGCAATAACAACTGCCTGACATGGTGGGAAGTTTAACAAATCTCAAACTTGCACACTGTTGCATAAACCCAGGAGGGAAAAGGTATGGGGGAAAAAAACAGCTAATTTAGCAAAGACTATTCTCCTGTGTGGTACTTTGTTTTGCTGACACAGAGCTTTCTCCAAATCTGTAATTTACCCACAAGACCCGCAGGTCACAGTTCAATCCCAAGCCCCACTTTTAACCTATTTGCTGCTCTTCTACTGTACAGCTGCATCACCTGCCAGATGAATAGTTTGGAAAAATTTGTGTGCAATATTAAAGATATGTTCCACGCACTGGGACATTTAGAGAGTAGGAAGACTTCAACATTAGTGACTACAGATGTATAATTAATGTCAATACACTTACATTGTCAGATGTCATCAATTTGTGATGTTCAGTTTATCCCAGCAGAAATTTGTGCCTAATGGTGTTTTCTATCATTTAAATAAATAGGAGACGACAATAAATTGAACTTGACTTGATTACTAATTGGTGATGGTGAACGTCAGTGCAAATGGCGGCTCCAGAAAGAAACCCTTGTTCATTCTTGAGGGCTGAGACCAAGAGTCGATATTCAGCACCAGGTATTTGTAAAAGCTGTTTTTTTTCCCCACTCTTAAACAGCAGTTCAGCTTCATTGGAAACGTCTTAACATGACACCACATCATCTATGTTTGGCCAGTTATCCAAATTGTTTTAGGGACTGTTTCCTTTAAGACTTCAGTTCACGCGTTCAACTAAATAAGTCTTCTATAATTGGCAGGCTCTTTCAGGCCATCCACAAGGGAAAGTTGATTGTGCTGTAGCACTTTTTGACTTAATCAAAATGTAATTAATTTGTCACAGAGGAGTGAGTCTGCCACAGGAGGAAAAAAATAATTTAATTTACCTCTCAAAGACGGACAGCTTTAACTGTACAGTTCCCCCTCAGACGGTGTCATATTGGTAGGTTGAAGGCCAGCTGGCAAATGCCAACAGTAGATACAGCGATAAAGACACAGAATCAGTGCTTTGAACAATATAATCTATCAATTTATTCAGTCCTGCAGACTGAAAATGAATTAGACTATTTGTGATTTGGTGTCCACCATGAGACCCACAGAAGGCACTGGACACCTTGACTGAATACTGACTGGGGCAATCTAGGCAACAGATCGGATAAAGATCCTGTTTCTCCTTACACAACAGAAAGTCAAAAGTCATGACACACACTCAAGCGGTAACCCATGTCCAGTAGTTGGGTGAGCTTGAATGTCAGTATAAACAAAAGCAAGACCAGTTCACACACGTGTGTTTGTGTCTCTGTTTGCGTCCATTAATCATCAAGGCTGAAACTGAGACACGGCATGTCAAAGTTTTGTTGACCACAAATTTTTAGGTTTTCTGTCTCATAACAGAATTAGTACCTTTGATCAGGGGTGCCGCCAGGAATTTTGGGCCCCATGAAACAAACAAACAAACAAAAAAAAAAAAAAAAAAAAAAAAAAAATATATATATATATATATATATATATATATACGTATTTACCCAATGATGGTTTAATAATTTTATATTAGTTTTTACCTATTTTTTGGGGCCCCTGTCAGGCAAGGGCAGAAATTGAAATTGTCCTAACTTTTCCCCCATATACGGCGCCCCTGCCTTTGATATCGAAGCTAAATTTCAGGCAGTGAATTGTGGAAATGTCTTACGTGAATGTCACTGATAACTTTTGGTTGAGCTCCAAGTACCGTCTCATAAGAGCTGTTCACCCTAAATAAACTCTGCACATCTGAAAACACTGCTCAGTGAAACATGGCAGTGGGCTGAGCATCAGGCCCTGATGATATAACACATAAACATCCTCCAGGCACATGCACGTTATATAGGCCTCAGCGATATGGAAAAAACAAAATATCATGATGTCTTTTTTTTTTTTGCATTTCTGCTTTATTTGACAGTCACAGCAGAGAAAGACAGGAAAGGCAAGGGGGAGAGAGAGGGGGTGACATGCAGCAAGGGGCCAGAGGTTGGATTCGAACCCAAGACACTGCAATCAGGACTCAGACTTAACACGTGAGCTCTTATCCTGTGAGCTACTGGGGTGCCCAAGATAGCATCTTTAACCCAATACCTTGAAATCAATATTCTGGCAATCTTGTAGGGGTTATTACTTGTGCTTTCTTAAGATATTTATAAACAAGAGATTTTTGATAAACAATCATTAGTAATGCAGATATGATGACCAAGCAGATAAATGTAAATAATAAAAAAGCACAATTTGATAAGTTCATAAATTTCATCCATTTACTGTAATGCACCCTTTAAAACACAATATTACAAGATTGCAGGAAATATATCTAACCTTACGTCAAGACAGCAATATAATTAATATAATAACCAGTCCTACACACATATTTTTATAACTACACATGTGAGGACAGTCATTGAATACATTCATTCTCTGACCGTCAAAACTCAACTCTTACCTGAATTACCATAACCATGACCTTAATCCTAAATCTAAACACCTAACCATAATCTTTAAACTTTAAAAGACTTTAAAAGATTTTCCACATCTTTGTATGCTTGTCAGGATATTTGGTCCTCAGAGGTATAGAAATGCAAGAACACATACACATGGTATTTTTTCCTAGCTGTCAGTATGCATGATAGGTGATTTTTCAACATGCAAATACTGAAACAAACAAAAAAACAAAAAACAAAAAACAAAAAACTAAAACTAAACTGCATTCCATCTGCAAAGCATGTTCAGCTGCCTCTCTGCTCTCTCTTTCTCAGCTGCCAGCGAGAGCGAGCCTGAATCTGGTCCCTGGATCTAAACGAGAGCTGAAGTGATGGAGGCAGAGCGGATAGAGGGGCTAGCACTGATCCTCCTCCTCTCTCCACTCTCTATAGGACACTGACCGACGGACGGACAGACAGACAGACAGCGTGGTCCTTTGTGTGCACTGACAATAGGGATCTGTCCCTCCCCGGGATGGGCTGATTTCTGGATGAGGGCCTTCAGTTGCTGGTCGGAGGTGTCGGGTACAGAGGGAACGTGGGCGAGAGTTGTGTCAGTACAGAGGCAAAGACTGGGGAGAAATTCAGATATACTGTGTGTGTGTGTGTGTGTGTGTGAAGCAATAATAACTAAAATCAACCATGTGTCTCTTGTACATCCTCATTTCTCCACGCTAAAGCTTTAGCTTATGTGTTCAGTGAGAGTAAGCAACTTTTAGGGGGTTAAAAGCTGAAATTTGGCTTTTAATTTAATAAAAATGAATACCATTAACTCTAATGTGGCCACATCAGCTGTTACGTTACAGCTGATGTGTTTCCAGGTGAGCAAGCACACATTCCCACCACACAGTAATTTTTAGCTGGAAATAGTTTCCCTTTGCCCACCACTTTCATTTCCTATGAAAACAAAAAAAGTTTGTCCCAGCTTATTTTAAAGTCCACTTTAATTTTACATCAAACTTTATGTGTACTTTACAATCTACCAAACAAAACTACCAACACAGCATCCTAACCATTTAGCAAACACTCTTTTGAGATCATATTAGGCGCCTACAATTGCCAAATACAGTATTCGCTAAAGTGTCAGAGCCAACGATCTACTGGAGATGCACGGATTATTTTGGCATCTAACTTTCCAGTGGCAAGGTTGACTAAAGGGACAATCTCCCCAAAACTTGGTGCATTCTTTTAACAGATAAATTCACAGTCAGACCAACGCAAACATCCTGAGATAAAGTGGAAGTGTGGGACAGAGAGATAGACACTGTGTCTGTCTGGGATGTTCACTGGATTGGGCACATTGGGAGGGGAGGGGGGTGCTGGGACCAGTAGCCAGCTGTTCAGGCCTCTTACAGTAGATCTATTCTCTCACAGCCCACCCATAGGTCATTACTCACGCCTCTCACTCCTCCTCTGTTACTCTTTCTCTCTCTCTCTCTCTCTCTCTCTGCATTTGCAATGTCACTCAGCAGAAATGTGGCAGAGAGAAAGCAACACACTGACAGAATGGGAAGATGAGCATGAGGAGAATGTGTGTGTGTGCATGCGGAGGAGACAGACACACACACACGCAATAAGGAGATGCAGGCCATAAGAGGACACACTCACACACACAAATGACAGAGAGAAAGAGCAAGGTCTTATTTGCATACATCACACGACACACACACAAAGAACACACACAGACCTAAAATACACAAAGTCTCCCTCACATTGAGAGAGAGATGGAGAAGACATGACGACATGCAAGCATGTTATGCCACACTCACACAACACACTTGCACATACAGTATAATACACAGAAAGACACACACATATGCACACAGACACCACAAAACTCTGTATGCACATGCATTAATATGTAGAAAGTCAGAGGCAGAAAGAGAGAGAGAGAGGAAGAGGGAGGTTTCATATCTCCAGAAGCTTCAAAAACTAAAAAATGTAAAAGTTCAAAAGAAAGATATGGCCTCCAACACAATGATTTAGTTATGATCACTTTAGAAAATAGTTCTGACAGGTGCCAACACCGATAGATCTCAACCCTGTCAGCCATCCTCATCTAGACTGAGTGCTCATTACCCAAAGAGCTTTAGGGGTTGAGGTTATGTTTTGACTTTCAAAATATTCAACAGACTGCTTTAATCTGCTTTCTGGCATTAGAGTGCAACTTCCTGCTCCAAATGGAGTTTAGGGAGGGAAGTTCCTGCAACTTGTACAAAAAAACTTTCCTCTTATCTCTCTGGTCTCAGCTAACAACTTGTTGCAGTGAAGCTGAACATTTAAAACAGGTTCAGCATGATTCAGGGTCAACATAAATCACACATTCATCCCTAATTACAAGTCATTTTAAAATGATCTTACCAAGCGATATAGTAGTAAATAAAAAATGGACTTCGAATCAAGTTAAGGAGGTGATTATATTGAGTCTAACCATCAATTTAAGTTTAAAAATGTCAGAAAATGCTTAATTTAGCCTCCACTGCAAGCAACTTGCATCTGGTTCATACCGTTTTGATGAATCCATTTATAATATGTTACACAAAAATATTACAGTCAATTGAGATTAAATGTGTTTGTCCACCTTGTACATGGCCTTTTCAATGTTCAGCATTATTTGATCCTTCTGAAACAGACACACACGCGTTGCCAAACAGTTCCTGGAAAGCACTCTTTTTTTCCCTTTTACTGGCTTTGAAACTGTGAAATAAACTCACCCTCAGTGGATTCTCCCGGATGTCCGAGTAAGGAGAGGTGGAGGAGGTCACAGGAAAAGACACATGAGGAGAACTTGAGTTTGCCATGTTTTCCTTATCGTGTAATAAGGAAACACTGGTGTCGCAGATCACAACTCCTGCTCTCTTCACATCTTCGTCCGCTTTTCAGCTTTCTCATCCCATACGCTCCGATGGCCCCATGTCCTTGTCAGTCCAGTGGCAGGCAGAGAAAAAAGTTCCTCATTGTCGCGTTTATGCCACCTTCAAGTTCTGTCGGAAATATTGGAGCTGATTGCGGTCAACCCATCACAGTTGTAAATAAGGGGATTTTCCCTGTTGCTGAAATGTGACGTTTAGGAAATGGGGAGGATCGCATTTGGGTCACAGTTATATTATTATCATTTAGTGTTATTGCTTTGGCGTTGTCTATAAATAGTTCTTTTTCCCATTTCCCCTTTCCCCTTTCCCTTTTAATAAATTAGTTAATACATCAAATATTTCTCAGATGTGCATTTTCTGCTCTTCATTCAGCCACAGCAGCTCAATGTACCTCTCTGTTTCTAGATTTTTTTAAGATTAAAAAAAAAGGAAGAAACAACTTTTGTGAAAGGAATAATGTTGATATTATTGCCCACCAAAATTAGTCCTCCGGGTTCTCCGATTTCCCCCCAATATCCAAGAGCATGCAGCTCAGGTGAGTCTCAATTGCCCATAGGAATGAATGAATGAATGAATGTGTGTGTGTGTGTGTGTGTGTGTGTGTGTGTGTGTGTGTGTGTGTGTGTGTGTGTGTGTGTGTGTGTGTGTGTGTGTGTGTGTGTGTGTGCCCTACACGGATTGAAGGCCTGTTCAGGATGTTTCCTGCCTTCTGTGTAATGCATGCTGAGATAGGCCACATCTCAGCATGACCCTAATTGGAAATAAGAAGGTATGATAAATAAAAAAGCGCCTGGATCCTGCATTTCGTCTTGCAGGCTAAACGAGCTTACGAGGTGCACTTGAAGGCAGCACATTCAAACAGGTGCGGCTCTGTAACGCGCTCCAGCTGCTCCTGTGCACAGAAACTTACAATGCTCGAAACATATGAATAAATAAAAATTAATGTGATACACACACAGACGTCTGTTCAACTGATGAGGTAGACGAAAAGAGAAGCGAAGAGAAATTACAATTCATTTACTTCCTTCAGGATAAGATAACACAGGCTAGGTCTAGTCTAGGCGGTGTTTCTGTGCCTGTAAATTGTTTCACAAGGTCAGGAGAAATAGCCGCATCGCCACATGATTTATAGTGTTTGGGCTGAAATGGAAAGTGACCAAATTTCATTTTCTGCCTGGCAGTGGTGCCGAACCTCCGAGGTCTGCTAGACAGAAACAATTTCATAGAGTAGCTAGTGTAAAGTTTAGCAAGCAGTGCACAAACACTAAGGTGTTCCCCTCCAGTGTTTTTATAGTTTGCCATGATTTAGTTTCACAGAACTGCATCGCTGTCTTTACTGAGGGTGGGGTGGTAAAACTGGGGAAAGTTGAACCTATCACTAAAATAGTCATTCTTAGGCATTAAACTACTGTTTATTTTCGTGGAGATCCTAAGAAATCCTCTGAGGAATCCCTGCAAGTCCCAGAACTCCACCTTGGGGACAGGTGCGTTGGGCACCAATCAAATTTCATGTTAAATATGTCGCCACCTGGTGGCCACATGGAGGATGGCAGGGCAATAGAGACAGCAATAACCCTCTGTGGTACTGACAATCAACCAGATGTCTGGACAATACATCTGGTTGCAAAGAGCCGTGTAATGGGGCGCGCTGTTGTTGGGCTGATTATGTCCCTAGCTAGACAACAGGTGTTTCATCACGAGTGATTCTGCAAAATTATTCCCATCCACTCATCATGATCCCTTTTGGTGACCTCATCAGCAGCTGAAAGCGACATGAAAAATGGATCATCATAACAAGCAATCATACAAATCTGAACAAAGCCAGTTTCATCAGCAGGACGGCAGTATTTGATCTCCATTTGGAGTGGGTCCACCTGTGTGTACGTCCTGGTCAAAAGGAGCTGAACTGCATCACTCTGATGTCTTTTGTGCCACTGCACTGATCTGATCCAGCTAGCTTTTTGTCTGTAGATGGATGACAAATGCTTATTTGTTCTGGTACCCTAAAAATAAACAAAATTACCTTGCGCTACTGCTTTCCTTCAAAAGAGATCACACAAAAAATCCAGTTCATATTTCACAAAATGTTACACACATTTTAAACTGTAATTTCACAAGCTTTTAAGATCTGAGGTTGATTTCTCACCATTTTTGAGTCTCACCATTTTTGATTCATCATTATTGACAGGAACTCAATCCTCTGGTTGCACACACACTCTTCCAAGCTTTATATACTTGTAAGAGAAAGTGAGTGAGCAAGAGAACTGCCTATATATGGAAATGACAAACAGGTACAGTGAGTGACTCTCTCATGTCAGTGGAAACTTTGACTTTTTGAGTAATATAGAAGCTTGCAAGTAGAAATTCACACTTGAACATGTGCACAACCCAAAGGCATGGGAAAATATGCCATATGAGCCTTTTTTGTGCTAGTTTCATTTAGTGTTGACAGTCAGAGGTGGGCTCAGCAGTTTACCATTGTGTTTATGAATTTTATAGTTACTGTCAAGGCCCTGTCCTTGTCTGAAGCTGTGATATAACTAAATTGCACTTTGTGTAACATTGCTGACGCAGATTAAAATGAAGACCACAAAAAAAAGAAAGAAAAAAGAAAGCTAGAAACCAGCATGTTTTTTCTTTTTCAGTGCTGGATGGTTGCCACCATGTTTTCTATCTCAAGTAGTAACAGCAATAGTCACAATATAGTTTCAAGAGTGCCATATCTTTGTGTGTCCAGTCCTCTTGCTGTCGTGTACTCAATTATTCCTGTAAATTTTCACACTGGAATTGCCACCATACTTATGTAGGTTACCCTGGTAATTGCCACCCTTGCACATCTGTTGCTTGACACCAGAGCAGATTAGTCCTCATCATTTTAAGCACCAGATTCCAATCAGTTTGGTATGGGCCAGATGATGAAAAATCAGCCATTAGTAATATGTTTAATTATGTATAATCATAGTCATTAAAACCTTAGACGTGCCCTCTTAAGGAAGTCTCCATGGTTTCTTGAACCTACAGAAATGAAAGGGAGAGAATAAGTGTCGCCATTTTATATCTATATTCATCACAGTCTTGTTGTCACATCATATTAGACGTGATAATAATGGCAGAGAGGACTGGTTGTATTAAAGCATAGGTTTAGAAAGAAATTACCATGATGATCCAGCAAGGGTTCATTCTGCATGTTCTGTGTCTATAGTCTACACTGAGTCAGCCAGCCTTCCCTGCCATAACAATCAAGGCCCATTTGATGTGATTATCTTGGCGTGAAGGGGAAGAGCGGAGATGAATGAAAGCACATTTTGTTTCACATATGTCTGAATAACATGACTAAAGAGATTCTCTTTTTTTCACAGTTTCTATAAATCTATCACGAGACTCCAGGCAGATCCATCACCGCTGGCAGGGATTCAAAATGAAACATGTGGCAACTTTTACTGACAACGTTTGTCACGGACAGAGAGCCAAGACATTCTCCCAGCGGTTATAGTAACCCCCCCAACCACCACCACCACCCGATGTTGTAGAGGGATGGATATAGATCCTGAGATGACAGACTGATGTGCTCTGTCAAGGATGAGGTCAGCACATTGTTGAACTTTGACCCTTAATTGAAGCGGGGTGAACGGCTGAAGGAAAAGAGGAAGATGAAGGAGGGTCAGGCTGTAGGAGGGGTGAAGTGAGGAAATACGACTCAAGGATAAAGAGGCAGGAGAGAGGGGGAAAAAATAAAAGAGTGAATAAGGGAAAAAGTCGTGAGAGAGATAAAACCCGAGCGAGAGAGGGAAAGAGAGCGAAGGACAGAGAGAGAGAGAGATAAATGCAGCAGAGCAGAAGATAGGGAGAAGCAGATTTAGTCTACATAAAAACTCCTACACACTCTCACTCAAGCCTGCACCTCAGGCTTTGAAGGAGAGAGAAGATGGAGAGATAAACTATTCCTTCCCTCTCTCTTTCATTCTCTTTTCCCCCCTCATCTTAACCCTCAAAAGAGGAAATGGGTTGATTGATCACCTTCTCATGAGCACGAGGGTATTACTATAGAATATGAGCATTGATAGGAGAATCAGCCTTCAAAGAGGTGGAAGAATAATATTTTAAAAACTGTCATTTACTACTCTTTGCAGAATGGAGACAATATGTATAAAGATTTGAAACTTTAATTCTGGAAATCAACATACAGGACATTGTTGGCACCGAGGCTTCCCTCTATGAATTTCTAAGCATTAATATTGTTTTGTGACCTATCTATCATGGATTTAAAAACCATGAATATAAAAGGAAAGTTGGTATTACATTCTGAGAGCAAAGATGATATGCATATGCAAATATAATTTACTTTTTATGTTTTAGGGTCAGACCTTGAAATTGGAGTCATAAATCATTCTCTTTCTGAGCACATTTATTTCCTTTTCTCTATTGTTCAGCTGTCAGGGCTGAGACAAAACAATAAAGCTGTCTTTTTTTTTATGATTGAATTTATTATGTCGTCCCACAAAAGTCCCTCTCAGAAGATATGAGATGTGAGAGAGAATGAGGGATAATGCAAAGGCTGCCAAGAGTGTTCAGCGACTAAATGACAATGATTTAAAACACAGGAGTCCTTTTATTATCACCAAAAGTTTCTGAAGACTATGCTTTTTCACTGTCACAGTTCTGGCTTTTGAAAACCAGCCAGGAGTGCAAAGGCCTGCTCCATCATTCAAGTTTAGTAGCTCATTGAATTGCCAGGCTATCAGGCTGTTTCATATTTGAGTACAGCAGAGACAAGTTCAAATCACTGAGCACTCAGTGTTGCTCTGAACACTGCAGACTTTCGTGGAGTTTCTGAACAATGATAAAATAAGACAGAATGGTTTCTTTGAGGAGCAATGGCTGCCATCAGTAAGGGAGCAGATCTGTGGAGATTTGTTGAGGAATAAGCTATGAGGAACGGTTCCTCCTCTGTGAAGCAGTGCATTAAACTCAACCAAGTAGGAGTAGAAGAATGAAAAAAGAGAAAGGAATGCTTCAACAAGAAACTGATGTGAATAATCTGCTGATGAACTTGAAAGTTGTGAAGTCGCTAATGGCATTCATTATTATAAACGTTAAGCTTCTCCACCCACACTAATGAATTCGGAGGAGGTATGCCATCAGAGATAGCATTCAGACCTGCTGGAGCTGCAGGCAAAATGTGGAACAGGCCCTATTATTTTAACAAGGCCTTAATCTAACATCCTACATGGAAAAAAAAAAGAACAGGTCTCAGCAGAGTAAAGAATAAACACTGGCGTAATAGCTTAACAGTATAATCTATGAACAGTGGCTTATATGAAGGCCGTCTTACACAGTGTTATATCTTAACACTGTCCAAAAGTGTAGTATATGGTTGTTGCCTAAATTGGATTACAATTTACAAAGCATTCCCACACAGTTAGGGGAAACATGATGACAGGTAGAATAACTAGAGTAATAAAGACCACAAACATCAAGGAGTCACAGCGAGCAGAGGATGATACCCAGGCATTCATTAAGACCCTGCTGGATGAGGACCCAGATAGTCTAAAAAGGATTATATTCATAGCACAACAGGCCCACACAGCCACAAGATGGATTGCACAAGTAGGAGCATTAATAGGAGAAAGTCTGTAATTTCACAATAATGTAATTGGCAGAGAGGGCCTGTGCGAGCTTTCAAGGCTCTTGTTAAGCTTTCATAATCCTACAGACCTGCTGTGTGAGGGTGTAGAAGATCTGCAGAGGCCTCTAAGATGATCTGTAATATATTACGAGGAGAACCTGAAGAGCATGGGCTGTACCTGTTCATCAAAACCACAACAACACAAAAAAATGAGGTTATGGAGTGTTTCAATATGACTGTGAAGATCCAATCTGTACAGGGAATCTCATGGGCTTACATTCTCATGTTCAGCTCCAACCGTTGGAGGAAAACTGTTATACAATATTAATGCACCGTCTGCCTGACAATAACATTTTGGAGGTAAAAAGATTGTTTAGTGGTAAACTGCGTGTGCTGCCTTCTGTTGCATATGCATGTCTCTGCACAGGTTTTGATTATTGCGATGATATTATGCAGCGTCCCAGTTAGTATGAAATGGTTTCTAATACTGTTAAATGGAGAAATATTTCTGCAGCTGCAGAGGCCACAAAAAGCTGCAGGGTCATCTGCAGGGTAGACCTGCAGATGACATAGGAAACATGAAAGACAAAAATGTTTGCAACAGCGTAAGGACCTAAGGGAGCAATGGGTGCTATAAAAGCCTTTTAAATTCTTATTGACCAAGAGAATGAGCACAACTAGTGGTTGAAGTGCTATAACCTAGTGGTTCTTAATCTACAGGTTGAGACCTAAAATGAGCCACCAGGTTTCATGGCCTTAAATAGCACAAAGCAAAAACACTCTTATATAACAGTTACTTTTGAAATGGGTGGAACCACCAGTTTACCTGCGTCATCATGCAGCTTTTAAGACTGTACAAATTGCCCACTGACAAAGACTTAACTGCACAAGCTGGCAGTATATAACCAAGCATACACCAATGAAAATCAGTATAACACAGTGTTTTGGCCTGCAGCTGCTGTCACCTTCATTAGACACATTGGGACATGTAACAAAACCTTCAACACTTAATCAATAAAAGGAAGGCTGCTCTGCAAAGCCATTTAACACTGGGTCTATGCTCTGTCAGCCAAGGCTGTTAATGATATTGGCACTCGCTTGATAAAAGAATATTCAGACATGATTCAGTCTTCTAAGCTCATACAGTTTTATTCTTAGATAAATTCTTAGATTATACATATCACAATCCCTTCATAATAGAGGAGATTAGTAAACAGCAGCTCAAATACTCACAGAAAAGGGAGACATTGGCTAAAATGTCATAATTCTATTGATCCGCGCTGCATGCCAGTAAATGCATTTGACTAATAGCCAGACTCATTAATCAATTCTAACCTTTAGCATATGCACTACACCAATCATTTACATAACGAAGCCTACAAGAAAACAACAGCAGTCTATATTGTAGCTGCCAGTGCCAGCCTGTTGAAAAATCACTGCAATGCTCCCATTACATTCTGTGTGTGTGGTTCTCAGTGGTGAGTTTATAGTGAACTTAACATGGTATCTTAACGGTATCTTAATGGTATTTTAATCTTCTATAAATATCTGTATAATATTCCCATTGTAATAATTTCTCATATCTTTTATGAGAAGTAATAATCTTATCGGAACTTAACTTTATATATGTGACAAAATGCTTGTGTTCCCATCATATCTATCACGGTAATATTCCTCTAATATTTTTTATTATATGAATTTTGTGTCTGTGGTTCTCAAGTTTATAGTGACATTACTGAACTCTCTCTTTTTTTCAGCTATTATGGTGTCTCTATAATGTTTTTATAATATTCCGTTTATGTTCCCATCGAGACTTTTTGTTTCAGATACTCTGCGTTTATAGTGACATGCTTTATTTTTACCTTCGAGGTGTCACTGTAATATTCCTGTTAAATTACACTTAACAGTCTCTCTGTGGTTCTCAATAGTGAGTTGATAGCGGACTTTATTTTTATCTGCAGTGGCATCACTGTAATATTACTCTCTGGGTGTCTGGATTGCGTGTGCGCTCGTCGGTGACTCCTTCTCCCGGAGCTGCGCCTCGTCTTTCAGCACCACGGAGATGCTGAGATCACTTGGGGAGGGCGGTGCAGGGAGGGGGAAAGAGTGAGTGTGTGTGTGTGTGTGTGTGTGTGTGTGAGAGAGAGAGAGAGAGAGAGAGAGAGAGAGAGAGAGAGAGAGAGAGAGAGAGAGAGAGAGCTACATGTTGCTGCGCAGCAACAGATAGAAAGACTGAGACACACACATACAGAGAGAGAGAGAGAGAGAGAGAGAGAGAGAGGAATTCCCTCGCACAAACAAAAGACGCTGCCGGGGCGTGTATTAGTTCCTACAGCTCGGAGAAGATGTAGGCTACTATAATACGTGAAGGAGGTATAACGACCAGTTGATGCAGGATGTATTCATAACCCACTGTACAACAAGCCTTCGGGTGTATCTGAAGAGGGAACCGTTTTATTTTTCAGTCTGGAGGAAACATCATATTTGACATCGCTGCCTGTGGGAAAGCTTCCCTCCTCTTCTACCCAAAGCTGCGCGGATCCACCTGACAAAGGAGCGCCTGTATGGACTCCGGGGAACTGGGGGCTCTGCGTTTTATTTTTGGGCCACAGTGTGACCAGAAATAGCGAACAATATGCCATCAACTGAGCTGAAATGCAGAGGCTTCGTGTAGGAGTATTCGGTCAAGTAGGCGCACTCTGAAGTAAGTTTCTTTCCCCTACAACTTAGAGGGAGGCTATTAGAATGTTTGGTCTCTTAAAAAAAAAGGCGAAGTTGAATGTTATACATGTTCTTCAGTTAATCGTGTGAGAAAAGACACAAGTGGGTATAACAAGTGGCAAGCACTTTGGTGTTTACTTCAAAAGCAGGCGTCCTATTAACTGAGATGAAGAGAGCTTTCTAGTGTTGGTTTCATCCTGACGCGTGGCTTCATTCAAACAATATAACGCTCACCCTCTTTCTCTCTTTCTGTGTGTGGTTTTGTCCTCCTGTTTTTCCCTAAATGCGCATGTATGTGTATGTGGAGTTATCTCTTGCTTTGTCTGTGTGCGAGCGTGTGTGCGAGCGTGCGCGCGCGTGGTTCGACCTTCTCTCTGATACTTTTTCTGTGTCTATGTGGTCGCTCTGTATGTATTTGTTTTTGTGCACGTGTGTGTGTGTGTGTGTGTGTGTGTGTGTGTGTGTGTGTGTGTGTGTGTGTGTGTGCCCTGCTCTCCAGACATGACAGGTCACGTCTTGGGGGAACCAGGTGGTGGGGCCCACATGGAAGACAATGCCGCCATCTGCATTAATGTGGGCGGCTTCAAGAAGCGTCTCCCATCGGACACTCTCTCCCGGTTCCCCGAGACGAGGCTAGCGCGTCTTCTCCACTGCCGGTCCAAAGAGTCTATACTGGAGCTCTGTGATGACTACGACGACACGGAGAAGGAGTTTTACTTCGACAGGAACCCAGCGCTGTTCCCCTACGTGTTAAATTTCTACAACACTGGGCGGCTGCATGTCATGGCCGAGCTGTGCATCTTCTCCTTCAGCCAGGAGATCGAGTACTGGGGCATCAACGAGTTCTTCATCGACTCGTGCTGCAGTAGCACCTACCACTGCAGGAAAATGGACCCGGACAGGGAGGACTGGGATGAGCGTAGCGATGAAGGGAGCACCACTTCATCTTTTGATGAGCTGCTGGAGTTTTACAATGACGCGACCAAGTTTGACAAGCAGCTGTTGGGGAGTGCAAGGAGGCGTGTCTGGCTCATGCTGGACAACCCTGGTTACTCAGTGGCGAGCCGCATCATCAGCATCCTCTCTATCCTGGTGGTGCTGGGCTCCATCGCCACGATGTGTATGAACAGCATGAGCGAGTTCAGCCTGTTGGACAATGAGGGGCGGCCCACGGAGGACCCCCGCTTCGAGACGGTGGAGCATTTCGGCATCGGCTGGTTCACTTTGGAGCTGGTCGCCCGGTTCATCGTGGCGCCGGACCTCCTGCATTTCTTTGAGCACCCGTTAAATGTGATAGACTTGGTGTCCATTCTCCCGTTTTACCTGACACTGATTATCAATCTGGTGGTGGAGAGCAGTCCAGCACTGGCCAACCTCGGGCGTGTTGCACAAGTGCTGAGGCTGATGAGAATTTTCCGCATCCTGAAGCTGGCCCGTCACTCCACGGGACTGCGTTCCCTGGGGGCCACCCTTAGAAACAGCTACAAAGAAGTGGGCCTGCTGCTTCTCTACCTCGCCGTTGGGGTTTCGTTTTTTTCTGTGATGGCCTACACAGTGGAGAAAGAGGACAGTGAGGATCTGTCCACCATCCCGGCCTGCTGGTGGTGGGCCACTGTCAGCATGACAACCGTCGGGTACGGAGACGTAGTGCCGGTGTCCATAGCGGGCAAGCTGACCGCCTCGGCCTGCATTCTAGCCGGGATCTTAGTGGTTGTGCTTCCGATCACGCTCATTTTCAATAAATTCTCTCTCTTTTACAAGAGACAAAAACAGCTGGAAATCGCAATGAGAAGCTGTGATTTTGATGAGGGCATCAAAGAGTTGCCCTCCGTCAACCTAAGGAACTATTACGCACATAAAGTCAAATCCCTTATGGCCAGCTTGTCAAACATGAGCCGAAGTTCACCAAGTGAACACAGCCTAAACGAATCGATACACTGAAAGAATTTTGAACAAGGACACCCCATCAGGAGGGATGAAGAGTTTTCATCCATTGTGGCATGTGGCTGCATGAGGAGCTGTCCAGGGTGCTGAAACGTCTGGCCCAAGAGCCCACTTCCCTTCCACTGACCGTTTGCCTCTCTGTAGCTCAGTGCAATAACGTGTTGATCTGTGTGTCAGTCCCGATGAAAAAGCAAGCAAATGTATTGGATAGCCTGAATATAATATTCCACTGTGCATTATTACAGCATTTCACCGGATAGGCCAACTGTTCAAACAATTTCTTTCAGGCAATTTGATTACATAGGATCAAAAGGCAGTGAATCAAGTAGTTGTTTACAATCGTGTAGATGGTGTCACAAGTCGTTCTAATGAAAATGTAGTCCACCCTTCAGCTATACTTGTTGTGATAAATATGTCTGAAGTAACTTAAATTGTATCTCTTATGAAAGAGTGTTGATATGTTATTGTGGTGTTGCAACAAACAGATGTATGGTTGAAGCAAACTATATTAAAGAAGAAACACCTAACAGTTTCTCATTTTTCATGTTTAAAGCGGTGGAAAACTTAAGTGCATTGTATCGGTCTACTTGATGTTTCCTAATTGTCAGCCTAAGTCAGTTATATTGACCAGGATAATAGCACAGGCACTTGTAAGCTAGAAGGGAAAAAGTGAATTAAAGTAGCGAATGACACAAAGCCTAATGCTGTTTGACAGGCATGGTGACAACCACTCATAGCTGACATGTTGAATAAATTCATATTCACAGTACTGGAGTTTCTTATCTACACAGCCATCTTGGTAGGCAAACAACAGTTGTTTGTTATCAATAATTAACTGTTACAAATAAAATGGCGGGTGCTTTGCAAGTAAATGCCATTTAAAGATACAACTGTTTGTCAAACTGATAAGAAATGTGTTAGATGTCAGGCAAATTGTATGTATAGTTCTATCATTATATCAAAAAATTTAACAAGAACTAAAGCATGAATCCTGGCTAATCAATAAAAGGAGTATAGAGATGTATCAAATTGACATAAGCTGCAATTTTTCATGCTTTCTGTACTATTGCCACACTGCTACTCTAACCTCCAAAGGAGGTTGATTGGAAAATACTAGTGCAATTACAGAGGTAGGGCTCTACAATTGCTACAGGTACCCCTGCATAATGACAATAGTAGACCAAAATAGGCAATTACTGTTTCACTGTTGCGTCCATTTTTGATAAAATGAGTTCCACTCCCCAAGCGGTTTGTCTCCATGAGAGCAGTGTAATTTACAGTAATAGATGAATTGCTAAAACAAGCTGCATATCATCTGTGTTTTCCATCAAGCCTCTAGGCACTGGACTGAATGAGTTTTGTTGTCCTGCTGAGACGGAGTGAAGATTATCTGCTCCTCTCGTTGCTCTTGGTCAACATTGCAATGAACGTCCCACTCACTGACTGCAGCGGCAGTAGCAGGAATTCAGCTGAGAACACTCACTTAGTGGCATTGATTTCAGTTTAAAGGATAAAAGACATTTGATATAAGTAGCCTACAGCTTTCAAAAATCAATCCTTTCGTCATCTCATATATCTGTGCGGTTAGCTACATTGATCTAGATTCATCATGAAACCAGTTCTAAAAATGATTGCAATATACTGTATGGATAATACCTAGAGAATATGTCTCCGAGACCACACAGTTCATCGTTATAATTCTATGTAGCCACATTTTTTTCATCAAAGCAGTTTTTGTAAACAGCTCTGCAGTGCCTTCATCACTTGAGTATTTTGTTTTTCCCAAGTAACATAAATCATACATTTATGCACATTTCAATGACTTCAGCAATCAAAGTAATCTGCTACAGTGGTTGAGGGATGATTTAAAATTCACGGCCTCCAGGATATTACGTGTAGATGAGCAGAGGAATGCCTGATATTGCTGGGGTTCAGAGACTCCTGAAAGTCCTTGGTGAGGTGGGGGATTTGTTTGCTATTTTTTCATTTAGTATATGTTACCACCACAACACTGCAGTCCATGAGACAAGACATTTACCAAATATGGGTTTGTGGTCCAAATTTTCTCTACATACAGTGGGGGCCCTAGACATGAAAATGCTTGGAGAGCCCTATATAGCCAAGGATGGGAGAGAAAACATAACATAACGACAACCTTCATGCAAAGTGCACCAGATTCTCTGCAAACACCAAAAATGTGGTGTACCTTTTAAAATTGTGAACATGCTGTAACAGAGCACAGAGTCTTGATTCAGGATGACAGGAGAAAAACCTTGCAGCACAGAGGTACTTCTGACGTTGATCAGCTACAGGTTCATGCAGACTGTAAACTCCTAATGAGAGATTCACATATTGTTGGTTGTTTCCCAACTATTTCTAGCGTGTTCACTAGAAATAATCTTTACCCTCAGAGGCCAATTATATCAGTCTCCCAGTGTTTACTTGAAAACCTTTAAAGGTAATTCCACCAGGAGGAAGTCCAAAACACCACTGTTCCAAAGCACCACAGAAAAATAACAAATTAATTCAATGTGACAGTGGGTGACATTTTAGCATACCAAGAAGAACACAACAATAAAGAACAGGAGTCAGTCTTTTCCGTCTAAGGTTAGGGAACAGTAACTAAGTGGGGAGAGGAAAGTTTAAATGTACTGCTGGTGTAGGATAAACTAACATTACAAGATTTAACTAATCTTATCCAACCCTAAGAAAGTCAGGGCTTGTATGACAGATCATCTTTGTGTGTGTGTGTGTGTGTAGGTCACTGTGACCCCTTGAGGAGGAAGATGGAGACGGTTGGCCCCTTCGCTGCGTCCCCGTGGCCCATCTGTATCATTACCGTCTGACTGTGGTGATAGATGTAAGGAAAGGCCCGGGCCCCCTTGGCACACAGATGGCAGACGGTCTATCAAGTCATTAGAGGACAGCAGTGGCAAACGTCTGTTTTCCTGCTTCACACCAGCAACCAGCATGGCTTAAATCCCCAGTCAGACCGTTTCCTTTGATGCTATAAAGTTTGCATACATCAAAAAGATTCATGGAGTGTTTGACCCTTCATAGAGAATTAGGCACATTGCTCAAGAGAGTTTTTTTCATTACTGGTCTTTACACTCTGAGCTTAAATCAGTGTGATAATTAGGCTAATTATTATTTCTTTTGAATTATTAATTACTGAATCAAAACAGTGTGTTTCGATCAAACATCTTCTGATGTAAAATTGGTCTCCTGTAAAGTTAAGTGACCCTGGGTTTATTCGGTTCATTTGGGTGATGTCAGATTTAGCGTCAACAGAAATAAGAAGGGGAGGGGTGAGGGGAATTGTGAGATTATTAATACAGCAATGACAGAGAATAGGAACTAAATGTTCCCATGGAGTATGTACATTTGTATATGAGTGTATGTGGCACTAGCAGACAGTGTGTCTAATAGGGAACCTATTCAAGCTTGCAGCAGTAGCACCTCCAGTCTGCTCTGTATTGCTGATATAAAACTCTGTTACTAAGCAGGCGTTCCATGTTGTTGCACATTACCATCTGCTACTATATCTCTGTTTTAAACAGTGTGGGAAGATTGGATCTCCTCGGTGTGTTCTTTTCTTTCTCTTCCCCTTTCTGCCTCTTCCCACCATGTCTCATCTGTGAACATTTACAAAAATAATCTCTCGCTCATTACATGGATCATGGCATAACTAATTATCGCCTACAGATGCTATGCAAATGAAGACACAGGTAAAGCTGAATGAGGTTAAATGTACCTATTCCTCAATGTCGCCCTTGGAAAATCTAAAATAATGGTATTCTTGGTTTCTCTGGTTTGGCTTATAGTGCAAAAATAACAGGGGATATTTGTAAAGAAGAAAGACTTTATTGACATGTTGGTTTTGCAGTACTTACTATATAGCCATCTTCTTTTGGTATTAATATGTCAGACTTCTGATTCCCTTCCCTACAAGTCACAAGTCAGTTGGCTGGTCATTCAGCAATTAGGTTCAGAACAGTGTATCTCAGAATTTATTCAGTGGATTGCCTTGAAATTTAGTGACAACATTCTAAAAGGCTAGTGGATGAAACTTGGCAGTTTTGATGACCCCATGACCTTCCCTCTAGTGCCACCAACAGGCCAAGTGGGGCATTTGCATTTGAGATAAAGCGCTTGTTAAGTATTGCATTACTGTCCATGTACATCTTTTGGTGCTGCTTTGCCATGCATAAATGGCTTGGAATAGTACAGCTATGGTTAAAAATGTCACACATTTATCGTTCCATTTACTCCAATTGTAACAGCTATTACTCGCTGTAATTTAGGTATTTCACAAACGTTCTTTTATTTCAAATGCATTACAATCACAACATGTCAAAACATTAATTCAGAATGAAACCGCAGCATGGAACCTGTCACTTAGCACAACACCAAAAATATAAAGCCAGTGACAGGACAGAAAGCATCCAGAGGCATTTTAACATCAAAGAACTTTTGGAGGACAATAAAACTACACAAATGGGACCATTTATGTGCTTTCTTTTTATACAGCTCTCAATGTGGTGCCATTAAGTGACTCATCAAGAGAGATAGATGATTTGGGACCTAAATTACCATTGCGTTCACACAGAATAATAATGGACGGTGCAAAATGGCCCAATGCAACACTTAGCAAAAGCTTTTTACCTTTTACCAATAACTTTTATGAATATCAATTCTCAGATTTTCATTAAAGCACCCCATCCAATCTTGTTGAAATGGACTAAAAGGTTGAAAATGCATTTTGTTTTTAACAGCCGGGAAGCCTAATGGTGTACTTTGGGGTTTTTATTATTGTTTGGATTGCACAGGAGCCGTAGTAAATGCCGACCCTTTAATTATGTAAGCCTTTATATATCAGGCTAACTGCAAGATCCGGCACTACCGTCAAGATGGAGCCCTTGATGATCTCATTTGTTCTTAGATCTGGGAAGGGATTTTAACTCTTACCTGACCTGATAACATTCATATTCACAGCAATGTCTTGTGGAAATACTTGGAAGAGTGAAGGTTTCACAGACACCTATACTTACAACCTGGGGTTGGCAAAGGCAAATGACTGATTACAGTTTAGGGAAGGAAATCAGTTTTTGTTAATTTCCTCTTTTTGGATATTTTTAGCTGGACCAGGAATTTACTCAACTATCCAGCTGCAGCCTTGCCTCACAAACCATTAGACTAGAGATTCTCAAACAATTTCAGTCACAGACCGCTGAATATCACACATTAGACTCCCTCTGCATACTCTGCAGAGGGAGATAATGTATTGAGAATAGTCAGTCCTATACATTCTGTTTCTGATTTAATTTCTAATGATTTAAATTATAGTTAAATTTAAAGTTATTCCTCATCCATTGGGAACCCACCTGAATTCTCCCAAGGACAACCCCTTTACATTACCAATGCATTAGGCTGCTCCCACCCACATAAAAAAGATCAGCATTCCTGTTCAGTCTTGAATGAAATAATACAGGTCTGAGAAATCGTATGAAAAAAAAAAAAAACACAACAACAACATACGCAGACAGTGCCCTCTTTACCACAACATCACCAAGATGTTTTTACTCATAATTCACACTTCTGTCACCCTTCTCTTTTAAAACTGGGAGCATGACTCACTCCGATTCAATAGCGGTGGTGCCTGCAGCCCTGATGGAAACATAACAAGACATCCATTATCTCATGAGGACTGAGAATGAGACAGTATCTCTGTATGCCGTGACCCTCTAACCCTAGCCAGTTACCCAGAGAGGAGGGAGGGCACTGTGTATTCTGATCAAGCAAAGGGTCATAAACCTGCATGTCAGTTAACAGTAAGGGAAAGTCTCCTAAGTCCCAACTGGTGTGGTGAAACACACACACACACACACAAGCACATGCACACGCACACACGATACCATGCATTCATGCCAACACACACCATTGTGTCTGCACAGCTATAGGTATTGCTCAGACAGCCCCTCTTCCCAGAGGTGATACAGAGTCAGACAGACTGAGATTGGATCCATTATTAGGCTTTAGAGTGGGGTGAGGCTGTTAAGGCTAGAGCATAGTCTAAACAGACAGATGCCTTGAACTTGCCTGGGGCCAGACACAATCAGACTTTTTCAAACTTCAAAGTGAGACGGGGTGTTGATAGACAAGCGCCAATCTCTCTGTCGGGGTGTGTAATGTGTGTGTGTGTCTCCACATTTTTGCATATGTTAGTGCATATAGAGTGTGTTTGTGTCTGTGCACGCACACATGTGCGTATGTTATTACTTCTTTCCGGAGTCAATTTCCGCTCATGGTCTGCCAAGGGTGGCAGAGCAGACGGTTTGATTTGTAAAGCTAAAACAGCACTCTATCTGAGAGCCTCTGTGGCAGACCACCTGAGCCCGATTGGTGGATGCCACTAAAAACAAAAAGGTAGCACCTAAGACACCACTGATATCTGAAGATGTGTGCCCTTGGAAAAAGAACTATTTGCAGAATCCTGCAGTACTGAATCAACTGTAAGGCTCTGATATTGTGAGGGACGATAGGAAATATTGTTTAAAATGCACTAGCATTTCACTGTTATAAAGCATTCCAGATGGTTGTTCATGAAGTTAGCTGTCTTTCAATTCTACATTTTATGGTTCATTAAAAGTCATGAGTTCTAAATCTTTTCAGCTTGCAACCCCGGTGAGTAATAGAACATAATATTCTATTCAAATAATACAGAAGCATGTCATCTGTTGTCAGTTTTACAGAGACAATACAGAATGTGAGAAACTATAGACTAAACTAGGACTATTTCCTTGCAGATTTTATCTCAGGGTAGCAGGAGTAAAAGCTCTATATGGGTCATAATGTCAACTTAATCAGCCTATTCTGTTTCCTTGCACTGCAACCTTACTCCCTCTTCTCTGTTCATCCCCTCTGCTATCGATCTTCCTGTATCATCAGCTCTCTGAATAGTAAAGGCTACATTCATTCCCCACTAGCATTGGGGAATGGTGATAATTGCCTAATTTGTTATAATTGCAGTGCTGTACCTTGTCTACTGTGATTAATTGCCTTTGAAATCCACCTGGTGTTTGCATTGTACTGCAAAAGTGCTGCAGCCTCTCCGCAGGGACTGCACTGTCAAAATGAAACAGTAATTATGGAAACAAGCAAAGCTTCAGCGTGGCCTTCAGATAACTCAGAATATGTTCAATAGATGCCAGTCTCTCATCCTGACATTTTTTTTCATCTGTTAGCAAGAATTTTTATCACTTTGGGCCACTATCATTGTACCTATGTCTAAAATATATCAATACAAATATTTTCTGAGCTTTGACAATTGTGATAGGACTGTTTTATCACTAATTCCTTTGAGTGTTCTCATGAAGCTCTTAATTGAGTCTCCAGTCCTATTGTATATTTTGCTCTGTTCTTTATTATGCTATCATTTCCTATTATATTATGTTATTATTATTTCTCACCACTACATTAAGCACTATTACATTCACTTTGTTGCAATAACATTACCACTTGAAATGTGACAGTCATCATTTGTAGGTCACTTTCCATTTAGAGCCAATCTTGTTACTTCCTGGTTTGAGCTTTCTAAATTTCTATAGCAGCCTGAAAATAAGATCCTCCTCTTCACCCCCTCTTCACTTCAAGTTCATTCAAAGCTTCTCTGAAGCCGCACATGCTGCAGATAAATGTGTCTAAATTTCAGATCAGTTGCGCAAATGATCTCACAAGGTTGTGCTTTGTGTTAAAATCCCCAGGCCACACCACACAGACACAAGTGGGCAGAGATGAGTCCAAAGGTAAAATGGCTTATTACAAAAAATATCATACTAATAAATATTACTAAGGCTAATATAAGTGGCTTCTGACTACACACACACACACACACACACGCACACGCACACGCACACGCACACGCACACACACACACACACACACACACACACACACACACACACACACAATTAGCAGCCTATTCACCTTCCCTTCTCCTATTGTGAATCAGGGATGGTCTGGTCCAGAGTCTTGGGCCACTTGCTGACTGGCACACAGGAACACTTGGGTGGAGGAGCAAGGCACCCTCTGTCCTTTCACCCATGGTCTGGAGTGAAGCTGCCACACAGGAACACTTTCATGGAGGAGAGATACTCCCTCACTCCATTTCTACGGAGTCTAATGTTGCACTGCTGCTCATCAGGGAGACCCCATAAATTGCTCAGATTAGTTAGCCACAGACATGTCCAGGGAAGCCCAGTCAGGTAAGTTCCACCTGTCTTTAGGCTGACTGTGGGCCAATAGCTTGGGAGCAATTAGAGCAGAGGGGAATACAAGGGGGAATGGTGCCATGTGCAATTGTCCATAATACATACCATGACATAAATTAAACCCATGCAAAGGTTAGCCCACCAAAATCCACTCTGCTTAATATGGCAAATAAAATTAGTGTAATGCACAGCGACTAGATTAAGCACTCCTTTTGGGAAAAAAACCTAACACATATAGATACACCAAAGAATATATAAAAACAGTACCTAATAACATATAACCGTATTAGTCCTACGGAAACCATTCCACAGTCCTTGTCACCGTATGACACTCATGCCTCTATTCATTCAATGCTTGCTCTGTAACTGAAACTCCAACATGAACCTTGTGAAAGTGAAGCAAACACATAAAAACACATACAAATTTTTGATTTGGTAGAGATGAGATTTCACATGGGATATACAGTATGTTTTGACTTTGATCCTATATTTAGAAAATGCTTAAGAGCCATGCACACTGCATCTAAAGCACAGGTTAAAGATAACTGAATTGTGCCAGACAGATATGATCTGAAATGATGGACAAAACAAGGGGATAAAATTGTCTTGTATGCAGATGACACTATCTTATACATTCAAAACTTAGCAGCGTCATTACTCTTACTCATGGGCTCAATAAAACAACAAACATATCTGAGTACAAGCTAAACACAGAAATGTGAGTTCTCCTGTCTTGACAACCCTTAACAACTGCAAACAGTGTCTTGTCCCCCATATGAGGGCAATGGCTGAAGCTGGGCAGGAGGCACCAACCAGGCTAATGGCTCCATCATGGTGCCAACAATCAAATGCAAGAGAGATCGATAAGTTTATTGTATCTCCAGGTCTTTACCTCAACAGAAAACCTCAACAGAGCAAAGTCCATGCGCCACATACTCCTGACAATACTTCTACTCAAGTGAATTATTCTGTTGCAATTCACTATGAGTGTCTATGTCCATTCATCAATGGTAGTCTCTCTTTAGCTCTCTGTGAGCCTAGTTGTAGAGTACACTTACTTGTAATTGGGTTCAATCAGGGTGATTCCGCAGCCCCAGATAAAAGAGGGGCCAGCTGGGAGATGCTGCGTTCTGTTCATTATTACCCTACTCAAGACAACAGTGTGTGGATCTGAGAAAACAACAGAAGAATACAAATGGATATTTTCCCATCAAGGATCATTACAGCTTCCTGTGGCCAAATATCTTCTAATGTGTGTACGGAAGAATGCTGTGTGCTTTTATTGAGCCTGTTATAATTTTACAGGGGCTGTAACAGTTTAAAAGTTGGAGTTGTTAATTTTTTGCTTTATGTGGTCGTTCGTGGCTATTATGTCTGTTTATTGTCAAGATAAACCTATATCACAGATCTTGATTAATTACTCTGTCAGGGTAAATGTGCAGTAGCATCATATTTTACTGCGATAGCTTCCTTGCCAGTGAAGAGACAGACACTTTTAAGTTTAGAATCCCAGCTCACAGGCTCTGTCACATCAAATAGAATTGCTGGTGAGGAAGAAAAAGAGAAAGGGAACGATGGAAGGAGAGAGAGAGAGAGAGAGAGAGAGAAATTTGCTCACCCCAGACAGTTCTAATCTATTAGTCTTGCCTGCATGTCAGCTCCAATTGGACAAAAACACCTAAGCAAGACTCAAATGTGTCCCATAGCGGTTGGCGCTGCACGAGAGTTGTGTGTGTGTGCATGTGTGTGCGTGTGTGTGTGTGTGTTTGTGTGTGTGCGCTTCTGAATGTGTTCTGGTTTTCAATGAAGTGTCTCCCATAACAACATATCTGAATTCCAGTCACATCTGTGTGTGCAGTGATGCACTGAGTGGACACTTACACCCCAGGCTGTGGTGAGGCTTATGGGGAGTGCAGTGGAGTGAAGACACAACAACAAGACCTTTGCTCTCCTTTGAGCAGTCCACCTTGGGGATCCTCCTACAGTGCAGTGTGGAGGGTACCACAATGCTCTCGCCAAAACCCCTGGGACCAGAGGAGGAAGTGACACTCGCTCAGTGGTGACGATTGCTTTTTGGTGAAATGTCACACCACTATCTGGTAATGGCTGTATTCCCACATATCTCCCAAAGGCTCTGGGGACAAATGCATCAATTGGAGAAGCTCATCACTATTTCACTGAGGGCTCTCAAGACTCAAAATCCACACCTACACACACACACACACACACACACACACGCACACACACATATACACACACTTGCAGTAGTGCAGGAGAGCAGTCTCACATATTAACTCATAAGGTCAGCATTAATTAGGCTTCAAGCTGTTGCAGCAATGGTGATGAATGGTTAATATTTCCTTGGAGAGCACACTCTCTTGTAGCCTCTAGGAAAAGCTTTTCTCCATGAGTCAGTCATGAATCTGATTTTCTTTTTTCCAGTCATGGGAATCTATCTGCTCCTGTCTGGTGGAGGCAGTAGGCTCTAACCACAACAAAGAGATGGCGTCTGAAAGGGTGTGGAGTTAATGACAACCTGTCACTGTTGATAAGGTGTATGCTGCGCCAAAGGCTCATCTTCCCCTGTGGACCCGATCAGGAAGCGGAGAAGACAGGGAGAATATGGGGTATTGTGACCCTCTCTTTCCGAATCCTCTCAATTTCATGTCTTCTCTCCCTCTCTCTCTCTCTCTCTCTCTCTCTCTCTCTCTCTGTCTGTCTCTCTCTTTCTGTTGTACATACATAATGTATACAGCCTCTCTTCAGCCCCCCCCCCCACCCCACCCCCCACCCCCCACCCCCACCCACCCACCCATCTATCTCTCTTAAGTCCTTTTTTGAAATCTCTGTCTGTCTCTCCAGTTTTTCCACTTGTCCCCCTTTTGCACAAAATATTTCTTTTTCTGACATTGTTGTTATTGGTAACTCAATCTTCAAAACTCTTGTGAAATTAGCACCAACTCTGAAATGCTGTTTTTTTGAGCATCATGTTCCACTACCACAAAGTGCATTTTCTTAAATTCTTCTCAAATTGACTTTCGTCATTGTCTAAACAATCTCATGTCAGTTGAAACATCTGTAAAGTTTGTTTGGCCATATAAGCTCAAGTTAGATAATGCAACTGTGCATAAGCCTTCCCAAGTGATTGTGGCTTTATTCTGTAGACCACCGCCATTATCAAATAATGACCATAAAATTACCCCAAAAGCTTGCATTGTGTAATAATCTCTCTGAAGCCAAACAATTGCACTGTGGTTCCAAAAGTCCAATATTTACCTCATTATCTACTAGACTTTCCAAATCAGTCATCTGAGTAGGGGCAACTACATGTTGCTTCTGATATTGTTGCAAATATTTTCATCTTCATTCTGCCATCACAGCACAAAGTACAAAGCACAAACCACAACTGTGCAACTTTTGTTTCATGTTGTACTTTCTTATTTCTAACTAAAATAAAATATGTGAACACACAACAAAAGATGAATTTATTATTGTCAGAGTTGAAAGCATGACTTTACAAGGAACACATGAAGTCAGCAAGAAATAAAGTTTTATTTCTGTTGACTCAACTATTACTAAAATGCATTTGTTGGATCATTGCATTTGGCTTGTATGGTTTATTGCTATTGAAATTTATTCAAGTCTATTTAAGTATTCTCACAAATTGCATATGTGCACATGAAATATCCAAAGTAATTTACAACATAATTGTTTTTGCTGTCAGAAAATGTATTTCTGCAGCTTTTGTTGCACAGAGCAAGTATTTACATTTTAAGACATTAGTTTTATTTCATTATGTAACATTTCTGAAAGCCAGATTTGTCTTTGATGTTTCATCTTAAATCTTTTCTGGTCCTAATACTTAGGACTATAAAACTGCTAATGAAAGTTCAGTGTAACGCTTTAATTTGTATTTTATTTATTTTCTCAGTCATTTCTATTCAGAGCTGAGTTGTGTTCCAATCAGCTGAAAACCAATAGTAGGTACAATCATACAAGCAAAACTAACTGACCTCATTATAATTAGAAAATTAGAGTTGCAATTAGAGTGACAGTAATTTACTCTCAATAAAGTTCACTCATTCTTCAAGGCAAGTGCTCTATGTCTGTATTTCAAAATAGAGTTGTAATAAAACTCAAAGGCTTATCAAAGATTTTAAAGGCACTATGAACAGCATTTCAGTGATTTGTCTTTGTCAAATTAAGTTTTTAGATTTTTCTCATAATAAAGCTAGATGCTTTTTATCACATGTAGGAAAGTTGTGCCTTGGCTTTACTGAGGAGGATAAACATGTTGGAAGCAGTGTCTCCAAGGGCTTTTCTATTCTTCTACCATCTGCCATTAGTTTAAACTCCAAAGCTTTTTTGCTGGAAAAAACAATACAAACTCTCTGTTTTGTGCTGTAAAGCAATGTCACTTTGCACTGTAGAGGCAGGGCAATCTTATCAGCGTTTGAATTGATAATCATGCTAATGTCTCACAATGGATGTTGTAAGGATTTATTTATGCTAAATACATTTTGGAGATGTGGTAAAATGTTACTGATGTCTTGTGTGGAGGTAAGTGCAACCTAAATGCAGAAGTTGGCAGGCAAACAGGTTCAAAGAAAACTAAAATATTCAATAAGTAAATCAAAATGCCAGGAACACTTGGAATAATGGGAGCACTGGAAGCACTGGGACTGTGGCTGCAGCATGAGCAACAGGGGGCTGCTGCTGCAGCCCCCTGTTGAGGAGGAACCGGTTCAGTACAGGCTGGCTGCAGACTCACAAAACTGAGCCAAACTGACAGAGCGGCAGGCTGAATGTGAATAGACCAGAATCCGTGTTTGGAGGTAGATGGAGTGTCCACTGAGCTAATCTGCAGGACGTTGTTGAGTTTTTCATGGACAACATCTAAGTGGGGGACAAAATGACTCACCCACAGCCTCTCTTCCAACAACAGGCACTATACAAGATTTTTTTCAAGGAGCTGAGTCCGCTGATGGGAGTGAGATGCCAGGAGATTATCCACAGTCTGATCAAAATGAAACACCTTGTGTGCTCCTTGTGCTTTCAGTGCTCCTTGTGTTCCCAGTGTTCCTTGTGTTTTCAGTGTTTCTTGTGCTCCTCGTGTTTCCTAGTTTTAGTTATGAAATAGTTTTGCATTCTGCAGTGAAACCTGTCTCGGATCCTACGTGCCTCAACACATGACAACTAATAGCAACTAAAACATGCAGGAAGGAACCAAAACACCATGTCCAAAATTACAGTGGCTGTATTAAAGTCTTCCTAAACGGAAGCCTCTCACAGTGGGACTGCTGGTATAGGATCAAAAGAGGATCTTGACTGTGTGATTAATTAATAATTATTAGTCACAAAGCTGCCTTGGATGCTCAAGAGAGAGTCTTTGATAAGAATGTATCGCAGAGTCCTAAAATAAAGTTGGAAAGAGTATTCTTCTTTCTTCTGAAATCTGTTTCGACTGTTACCATATGAGCATGAGACAGGATGTTCTCACATCAGTACATACATGGGTAAATATATCAGCCATCTATTGTAACGTACTGCTGGATAACACAATCATCAACAGGCTTGTAGGAGGCTAAATAGTCTATTCATACTCTACAATCAATGCTGGCAGTTATAGACCATTTCACATGCTGTTTAGACTGTAGGCTGAGGACAGATCCAGGTCAGCTGGGGTCAAAGGCGCTGAAACACAGATGCACAATAGAGGTTTGAATGAGAATAATGGCAGCTTGATTCTTTTCATTCAGTCAGAAAGACTCCTAGAAAAAAAATGCTATCATGGATAAATTTTCCTTAAAAATTAATGTTAAGAGTGACAAGGGATGTATGGCGCACACTGGCAAAAACTGATGCTCAGCAGAGGCTTTGGTTATGAGGAACCAAGATTCTCATCATTATTATGACAATTCATGATGTTGCTCTCATTCAGTTTTGTCTCCATCTATGTTGCTAAGCACCAGTGGCAGATCTAGAATGTTTTACACAGGGCGGCAAAAGGGTGGCATGGAGTTTTGTCAGGGTGGCAGGCAGGCGGGTGGGGGGTGGATCACCCCATCATCTTTGAATGAACAAGAGAGAAAATGTTTTTAGCATTACTGCAGTATTGGATAAATACTCAACTCTAACACAGATTACTGCTGCTTACGTAACTCCACTCCAACCCAACAGCCCTATCATTGTCCAGATAACCTACTGTGATGGCTCTTGCATTCAGTTCACCACTCGTATCAGTCTAATTACTTTACAAAACTATGTTACACATAAACCAACTAAAGCAGATATCTACATCACAAGATTTGAAAGCAGACAAAAAAGAAAATAGCCAATAATTAATTAAAAAAAAAAAAAAAACATTATACTGACTGAACTG
Source organism: Myripristis murdjan (assembly GCF_902150065.1). Taxonomy (NCBI): domain Eukaryota; kingdom Metazoa; phylum Chordata; class Actinopteri; order Holocentriformes; family Holocentridae; genus Myripristis; species Myripristis murdjan. Next base: position 12,956,666 of record NC_043995.1, on the reverse strand, counting down.
CAAGCAGCGCCCATATTGAAATTTTATTTTATTTTATTTTATTTTAAAGAAACTTCCTATGAAATGTCCCCTAAATTTCCAGTTCATATTTTCATTAACAGCCCTCTCACACACCCTGCAGCAGCTCAGTCACCTTCCTTTAGTGTTGAAAAGAAGCCCAGTAGCCTGGCCAAATATCACTCCACTACCCATGAGAGTTGTTCAGTCAAATTTTTATTTGAGTCACAGTACTGGAGTACTTGCTTTAAAAAATACTTCTGTATTCCAGGGCCCTTTAGGTGGGGTCAAATCCAAGCCCTTTGCTGCATGTCATCCCCTTTCTCTCTTGACTGTCACTATCAAATAAAGCAGAAATGCCCCCCAAACAATCCAAAAAAAAAACAGAACCTCATAACTCTCTGAAACCACCTAATGAATGCACTGACTTGACTTGTAGGACACTGTGATACACAAATGTACTCACCGCCGCTGGGTTGGTTGTTTGCACTTTGCTGACAAAATGCAGCAGATGCATTTTATTTTGAAAGCAGATGTCATGCTCATGCCTGTTTCACAGTGGTGGATCATGTATTTCTGCTTTTACGTCACACCAAGTTGAGAGCGGGTACTGTGGTTGTTTTTCTCCCCTGAGGAACAAAGCATGTGGCCAATCGCATTTTAGAAAAGAAAAAAAAAAAATCAACAGCAGAGTAAAAGTCATACATTTCAAAAAAGTAAGTAAAGTACTCAGGTAAATGTATTTGGTTACTGTCCAGCACTGCTTAGCGCTCATGGCTGCGGTGTTTCACTTTCCAGAGATCACCTGTCAGTCAAACTGTATCCAGCACTATGATATGTGTCTCCTTGAATTTTCTGTCTGTTGTCATGGTGGCTATCAGTGCTCATGCTAACTACCCAAGTCTTCATTTATGTATTCCAAACAAACTGCTGCTGTTGCAGCCAGAAATGTAAAAATCATCACTTCATGTCCAGCAGAAGATTTAGTCTGGCAAACACCTCGCAGACATCAAATATTCAGAACAGCAAATATAAGCTTAATGACTATTATGTTACAGAGAGTAGAGAAGACTGCATTTATTTTTATGACAGTGTTGCAAATCATTACTTTAAATTTCAAGAGATTGCCACAGAAGGACTCTGTCATTCGGTCTCTCCCCAAGAAATCAATGCTTTGTGTAAGTAAAGTAAGTAATATATATTCCAGAGTCTTTAAATGTGGACACGAATTTAGAATAATAGAGGTTGTAATGGCCTGTTTTGAAGAGGTGGTGGCCACTCAATAGACAGAAAACAATTAGGTCATCTGGCTCCAGCACTAGAAAACCTACACACTTGTAAAGATACAAAAGAGCACACATGCAGGCATAATGCCACACACACTTGCACACAGACAAACAGAGACAAACATCACACATTCACAGAGAGGCAAACAGACGGACACCACACACACACACACACACACACATACACACTGGCTCATTAAACGAGGAATGTGGGGCAGTTGATCACAGGGAGTCCATGCAGATCTAAAGCATTATCGACCTAAAAATGGTACAGTCTGTCGCTGCTCTGTCATGGCTATCGACGCACTGTCTGGATGGATGCCTGCTCCCTCTCTCTAATGGGCTGCTGTGATATCCAGAGAAAAGACTCTCGGAGATTGATTGTTGGTTTCAGCCGTCCGCCTTCTCAGCCATTCACAGCGTACAGATGAATCACACAGCAAGAGGCAGGATCAGTTGCTCCTTGCCCAATACCTTCTCTGCAAACCGTGACTGATCAGAGGAAGCCACCTCTGTTGGTGGAAACTCCTTCACTTTTTCAGCAGCTATCAGAAAAGAATTTAATACTTATGTGTTTGTTTTTACTCAAATTGAAAACTTGCATGTTTATTGTAATTTATTCTCAACTATACCTGTTTAAAGGTTTCAGATACAGTGAGCTCCAAAAGTATTTGGGCAGAGACACACTGGTGGATGCCTTTTCTTACACTTACATAATCTGCGATCATCCATTTTGGAGGGCCTGCCTAGTCTAGGCGAGGCTCTGGCACCGTCATATTTCCTCCTCTTCTTGATAATGGTCTTCACTGTGTTCCAGGGTACGTTTGAGGACATGGAAATCTTTTTATATCTCGCTCCTAAGATGAATCTTTCAACAATGAGACATTTTAGCTCTTCATGCCCATGCTTGTATCCTCACACTTACATACACAAGCTATGACACAAAGAAACCTTCAGTGAAATCCTGTGTTTTATTGACCCTAATAATATAACCATTTGTTTTCAGGTGGCCATGAGCATGCTTTGGAACGGCATTAATTACAAGAAGGGTGCGCACTAACGCAATCAAGATATTTTCACTTTTGATTCTGATGCAACTGGTTTTCATTACACCCATCAAGTCGATAACAATTAGAAAAAAAAAGTGCGCACAGACATTTGCTCACTGTGGTGTATTTGGCCAAATGCTGAAAATATGGATTAGTCTCTATGTAATGATTAATTGTCGACCCCTTGTAGAGCTGTATTGGTACTCACTAATCATGGCCCACAAAAGTCAATGAATCTGCGGCAACTTTGGAAAAGACAGAAAATCATTTACACAGACTGTACATATCATGATAATGTCCTCAGAATGTCACATAGTCATTCTTCTTCTTTGTATTAGAGTACCAGTACTGCTAAGAGTAATAATAATTTATCAACCTGATATTTTTTTTCTCTTTTTAGACTATGGATGTATGAAGCCTGTAGAGATTTGGAATAAATTTGGTCATTATAGTTAAAATCCTCTTAGGGATAGCCTGGCATGGCACTCATAATTTATATTAGATATCTCGCTTAGAAAATCATATTCACTGTAAGGTTTTGACGTTAGCAGATGTGAAAATAATCCAATGGTTTAAGTAAACCATTCCTAATCGCCTAATAGCTGGTCACCTAACATATTAGCACAAAATATATGTGCCTTTTTGTTTGCTCACAAAGTAAGAAAAATAATTTACCTCCCCATCATTCCCATGTGACATGCTTGTTCTGTGTCTTGTGTGTGTGTGTGTGTGTGTTTGAGTAATATCACTGGAGGCAAACCTCTGGTTGGTGTGTGAGACCACCAGACAGTGGAATCTGTTTCAGGCATCAGACAGAACCAGAGGCTTGTCTCCCTGTTAGTTGAGGCATCCTGCTGAAAACTATTAACTTAAAGCAACCACAGTGGGCTGTAAACGTTTTAAATGACACTGTATTTACAATGGATAGCCTCCAAAACACACGTGGAGTCACAAGCTGCTTCTTTCCATCTTGAAAGCAAGGAGGTTCAGAGGGAGAGTGTATCTCCCCCTGTCACACACACAAAAGCAAAGGGGAATAGTGACACAGTATTTACAAGTGTGTCTGTTCAGGGTTTACTGACCAGCCCTAAATTTCCTTCTGTGCTCATACATTTTCTTGTTGAGCTTCAGGTTCATTACTTTACATTTTACTCAATGGAATGCCCACAATTAAACTTATATGTATTCATGAAAATAAAATCAACCATTAATTACAAAAAGCAGCATGAATTGTTTGCTTTTCATAAGTACAGTTGAGTGTAGCACTCAACTAAGCATTTAGTGCTACTGATCATGTTGATTCTTTTCTGTTTACTAGTGATGGCAAACATCCAAAATTGGTGAAGCCACGCAGTTAATATTGTAATTAATTATGTAACTATGAGTAGGAGGCTGATGTGATTTTTTGTTTTGTTTTGTTTTGTTTTTTGACTTGGCAGATCATATTTACATAAAATGCACTATTACATTATACTATTAAAAAAGCATTAGAGGCTTGAATCGTGTGCTTGCCAAGTAGCTCACGTTGGTGAAATACATATCTTACACTGCAATATGTGCAAGTTTCAGGCCTTGGAGAGTCAGAAGTCAGATGTAGGCAGATTTCTCTGGCATTTGGGGTGTGATGAACAGTAGCGCTCACTATGATTTGGAGCGCCAAAAAGCTCTACAGTAAAGTAAGTGATGAAATTTTCTACTCAGTCGCTATAATGTCAAAAACTAGGACAATAGCGCTTAGTTGAAAATATCCATGATTTGTTAACAGCTCCAACCTTTGCTCACTTGTTGACATAGCCATGTAATGTTTACTGCCTCACAGTAATAGATATAGAGCTGTGGTCTATGTTTGTGTTTTACTCTATCCTCCACAGGTACCCTTAGCACAAGGCTATATTATTTAGGGAAGATTACTGAGCATCTGTGCTCTTTTCCAGCAGTGCCCTGCTTCTCATTCATACACTGAGACACATTCACACCAGGGTGCTGCCCGTAACACCCACCGTCTTCTGCTGTTGACCACTGAGCAGCTCTGTTGAACTAGCTAAGTGCATTTGCTCAAATCTGGCAGCTGCTGTGGGAGGGAGGGAGATCAGTTGGATTCCAGGATTCAAACCAGTGACCTTCCAGTCGCAAGTCTGAATCTCTGACTTCTGGGAACAAGTTTGAGTGGTTAGGAGCCACTAACGATAGGAATAGTTGATAACAGCCTTCTGATCCACTTGAAGGTGCAGTAGGGCTCTACTTACGCATACCTGTGGGGGTGATTCGGACTGATAATGTCCATTCAGTGGTGTGATAACAGTCGAATCAGTAACTACTTTTGATCTTACTATAATTACACTTTTTCAGCATACACTGGATGGGGAACCAGGGTTGAATAGCGTGTATATAGTGGAAATAAGCCACAGGAGTACGGCTACTACTTAATAACTACTTCCTTATTTCAAAATGATCAAAGGTTTATGGACATATTGTGATGATGATGATGATGATGATTGTGATCATCTCACAAGGAGAAAACTGCAATGCAGCCAGGTATCTAGCCAGAGGGTTATAAAAAATGAACAATAAATAAGCATCATTACACATAAATACACATAGCAAATGCTCTGGAAGTAACTGAGTTATATTCACTGTAGTATGTGGTGAATTTATTGCTGTACTTCTGCACAATGTAAACATGACTCTAAATGAATTAGTATGCAGTGTGCATTTGGGTAAATAAATTAAGGATCTGAGTTATCTAACTGGACTTGAATCCTCATGCCTCTGCTCTAAAGCTTAAAGACTGTCATGAATAACTTTAACGGATGTTTCTCCTTAAACACATAAAGTAGGCAAACAAGAAGGCAGACCCATTTCTTTCCGAAGCGCCTCCATTTCAAATGGATTTTTATTTCCCATTAGCATTTATGCCCTCACTTGGATTTTACTTGCTTTGAGCTTCACAAAATAGAAAAAATAAAATAATAAAAAGCAGGGAACATGAAAAACAATGACTTATTGTCATTCCTAACCCATCTCAGGACTGGAATAACCAAGCCTCCAGTGACACAGAGCTCTGTGGGCTGTGGAAAAAAAAAAAAAAAAAAAAAAAAAAAGCAAAGGTAATGATGAGATGCATGATTTACTATAGAAAGAGCTCTCCATTGTTCACTCTCTTGTATGAGGGGAGTTACCAGCCAATTTAGAGGGGGAGGGAAGTAGGGAGGCGTTGCATAGAAATTCCAGTGTGACTCTTGAAGGAATAAAGCAGACATAATAAGGGTGTTAAAACCTGACATCAAAGAGGAGGAAATGCCTTGGGGAGCTGAAAAGAGAGAAAGGATGGTCATGAATCTGAGAGAGCTGTGCATGTGTGCGTCTGTGTGTTTGTTTAGCTTTTTGCCTGCATATGTGTGTCTCCGTACACAATATCTATACTCTTAAGTGCAGGTCTTCACTTCAGTAGTAACTGAATTTAAGGCTATGTCATATCTATGAGAGAGTAAGCTTTGTTCTGTGTCAATATACCTGTCTGAGTTTGGTGTGTGTGTTTGCTTCTGTTTTTATATGTGTAGACATATGCTTCCTAGCAAGGTGTTCTCTGCGTGTGTGTGTGTATGTGTGTGTGTGTGTGTGTGTGTTGTGCTTTAAGTGTCAGTAGGGGCAAAGAGGCAGTTAATCAGCCACCACTCCTCTCCTCTCCTCTCCTCTCTGACAAACACAGTTTCTCCAAAGGGACCTGCAGGAGGCAGCTGCTTAGAGTGAGAGACAGTGTCGTGATTACATTTCTCAACAAAACAATAGGCTTCCTCTGAGACCTTCCTCTAGCAGGCCGCAGCAGCTCAATCATATAATTGAGAAGATTCATCATCAACAGGTAAAGACAGAAATCTCTCTCTAAAGGGACTAGAAAAACATTTGGATAATAGGAATATAAGCCTGAAAGGACAATTTTCAGGCACAAAAGGGTCTCATCATTGAGGATGTTTAGCCTTATTATGAAAAAAAAAAACAGCCTCTTTATGGAGGGCACACAAAATGGAGACAGACTGAGACAAATAAGCAGATGTACCAAGAACTCTGGATGGACTGTGTTCTCCTCATTCAATTACTGTGCCACTGAAAATGCATTAACTACTCATGAATAAAAGATCCCTCATGTTTTAAATGGGGGAAAAGTTCACAGTTTGGGGGTATGTTAATGCTTAAAATTTCATATTATTGACATGAATCCTAGCGCATCGGAGGGAGAAAGGGTGAATGCAGGAATGGAGGGATTGACAGTGCGTGTGTGGTGATGTAAGCTCTTGGACAGAAATGAGAAAATTCATTACGGTTCAATATTAAATAGTAATTACAGCATTATTCCTAAGGTCTGACCTTGTGGAAGGAGAGGGCCATTGAATGGATGGATGAAGATAGGGGATGGTGGAAGGAATGGAGGAGTAGGCGGGAACAAGAGTCATAGCTTGTAGGGAAGAGAAAGGGACAGCTGGATGGAGGGATGACCAGAGGGATGGAGAAATAAATGGAGAAATAATGGGGGCGGGGGGTGCTGAGGGAGTGGAAGCACTCTTCTCCTGAACGGTAAGAGCTGTCTGTCTGGATGAGTCACTTGCTGATCCCTAATTTCCAAACAAATTATAATGAAAACACACGCTGGAGGAGAATGGCTTGACAAGGTCAAAGGAATCAATATGCTATTAAAACCTTGGGCGTCCTGTCTGTGCCCGCGTCTGTCCATCTGTGCCCCCCGCATAACCCAACTCTGACTGGCACACCCCTCTGTTTCATAACCAGCAGCGGATGGCTTGTTGAATGGCTGGCATGGCCTGCTGTGGCTGCCTGACTAGTGTCTGCTGGCTGGTTCACCGGTCAACACTACCCGCTATTTGTGTGTGTGTGTGTGTGTGTGTGTGTGTGTGTGTGTGTGTGTGTGTGTGTGTGTGTGTGTGTATCTGTGTGTGTGTGTGTATGTGTGTGTACAACTGACACAACCGCAGTCATCTGTCTGTACTCTGTCTCTGTGCAGACCCCGTAGTTACAGCCTCCTATCATATACACCGACCACTTGTCTGTGGCTGCGTTTCATTAGTTGTTTCATTTCCCCACACAGACCTCCCCTCAGCCCTTGGGAATACATAACAACGGATGTCATGCAAAGGCCACTTGGAGATCAGAGGGGAAGTGATCAGACGGTTTAAGTGGAATGTATTCACCCTGGTAGGCAGTGAGTGACATTTTGTTGCTTTTTACAGGTAGACACTTGCCAACTCAACGAAGCCACACCATTACATTGTCTACAGATGATTGAGACATCTGCCATTTTGGCCTGCACTGATTCATGCATTTGAAAATTCTGTTTTCTGATCATTAGGCTATTATTATTATCATTAGTAGTAGTAACAGCAGTAGTAGTAGTATGATGAATGTTCTAATGCAAGGTATACAACAATAAATAATGTGACAGTTTGGTTGAATTTCTGTAGGAAATCAACCCTCAGCTCTCTGAGGGTTGATCTCATCAAGGTCACTTCACTTTCCACTAGCCATTTGCCAGTTTGTGTCAGTAGTTACCTGTTTCATTCCCGCCTGTTCATGCTACCTATTTTGTGTGTGACCACCGCCAGTTTATGTTTCTTGCCTTTTTCCTGCTGGACTTGATTGTTTAAGTGTTACCTTTCCTGAAGATCTTTGCTTGTTTACTGGATTATCCAGCTGCCTCATCCCTCCCAGCTCTGTTTCTACCAATGACTGACCTAATGGCTTTGAGCAGGTTATACCGGTTGAACTTTCTGCAAGTAAAAACTGAATTTTACTCCTGTATTTCCATGTTATGACATAAACTGAGAGTATTAGCAATTATATTAATTTAATTCTTTCTCTTTACACACTTATTCCTCTCCAGGGTCATGGGAGTTTGTACATAACATACACTGGGTGGAAGGAAGGGAAACACCCTGAGCAGGTAGCCAGGCTGTGACCACTGAGCCACTCTGCTTCTCTTGAAAATTTTCAAAGCGTGTCAGATTTTTCATGTGACTGCACCATAGCTATAGAGATGCAAAGTGGATGCCGTTATTTTGGGCAGGAAGTGTTCCAGAAGTAAAAATCCCATTTACATGAAGCCCTGTGTGAGCAGCCAATGGCCAGGTTGAATCATCAACCAGGTGTTAGGGCTGATCAGTTTATCAAATATTATTGAAATTGCAATACAGCCCTGTGCACTATCCAACTTGCTGGAGCTGCAATTTTTGATGAAGATAAAATGTGTGACAACATACTACTGTAAATAAAGTACTATAGTGCTACAGAGATGTCACGGCCTACAAATTGTATTTTCCAGATGTTTGGTACAGACCCAAGCAAAGAAAAAAAAAAAGCCACCATTTACATAGCTTTTTCATTGAAAGAGAAAATTAGATGCAAAAACAATACTAAAACTGTGAATCATATCTGTAAAATCAATCACAATGTGCTTTTTAAACCATATTGTTCAGCCCTACCAGGAGTTGTGTTTCAGACTTCCAAACAGGGAAAAACAATGGGGAAGCTACTGCTGGAACCTGTGGCTCTGCCCACCTTGCAGCTCTATAACAGGTTGACTGACTGTCTGGCATTGCCTCTTTTTACTGTCTGCGAGTACCAGGAGTCTCTCTTTGTCTAAGGTCTACTTACAAGTCTTATCTGTCTCTGGCAGAGCTCGTCCGACTGAACAGCAGCTCTCCTTCTCTCTCTCCAGGCGTACACACAAACACTGCTGCCATAATCACTGTATTACAGTTCTTCTCAACTGATTTGACACATTTCTCCAAACTAAAGTTCATGCTCTCAAAACAGTGAGCTCTACTATGTAAACCTCCCATAGGTTTGCAAAACTAACTCTACATTTTCATTTTCACGCAAAAGCCTCTTGTTGTGCTGGCACAGATCAAGCACAATGACTTTGTGCAGGCAAAAACGAAATTTTGTTGGTCACAGGCGGGATTTGTAATTTTGGTGTCTAAAAATCCACTTGCACATGCACATTGTCAAACTTAATAGATGTTGCGTTTTTGTGCTGTTTTCAGGGCTTTTGTTGGCAAAGGCGAACTGGCACATGAAAAAATGTTAAGTGTTATTATGTTTTGTCTCGTGATTTCCTGTTTTATTTTGAAATTTTACTTCCCTCTCGTTTCTGGTCACTTGTCCTTCCTCTTGTGTGTTCCCCTTGTCTGAGTGTCTTCCCCGCACTGATTGTTTCCACCTGTTCCCTATTACCGTGTGTGTATATATAGTTGGTGTTTCCCTTTGTCCTGTGCCAGTTCGTCTTGTGTCGTCTTGCTAAGAGAACTACGCCATTCTTGTCAGGTTTACCACAGTTTATTCTCATTGTTCTTGCCTTGTTGCAATTCTTGTTACTTTGTTGCCATCGCCATTTGTTTTACCTGTCCTCGCTAAGAGTGATTTCTGTCGCTACTTTTGTATTGATTTTCAGTTGTTACTTTTGATTATTATTGCCTCCTTGATTGAGTGATATTTTGGGTTTGTAGTTCCTCCATGAGAGTGATTTTTGTGTTGATACTTTGTGCTTTATTAAAGACTGTTTATTATTTAAATTCTTGTATGGAGTCATGCTCTTGGGTTCCCGTATTTGCTCGGTCTTGTCAGCACAGGCCTCCTCAAAAACACATGGAACCCTTCGTGTGTGGTTATATTTGCATGTTTCACACTGACATAAATTCTTTATATCTATATTTCTATTTTACTTGACCACTGATAATGTATTCCTCCTTGTCCAGCCCTTTTTACCACTGCATCTGCACTTGGGGGCACGAAAACACCAAACATCTTGGTTATGTCTGCACCTGCATCTGCCCCTTGATTCACAGATGTAGAGGGCAAAATACAAAACTATGTAGGCCTGTTATTTTTTCAACTGCTTCAAAAAAAAAAAAAAAATTCCAATGCTGTGAAAAGCAGTTTACAAAGCTCTGTAAAGTCTTGTTAATTTTGCTAAACTAATAGAACCTTTAACTACCAGTTTACAGTAGTGTTTTTACACAAATAATTTTTTCTGGCAAATAAGCTGACCAATATAATGGCTGATAAGGAATGATATAATTGGTTACAACAGTAAACTTTTTTTTTTTCTGAAAAGAATTGCAATCGATCATATTCAGTGATACCTCTTCCTCCTTACTGTGTCATATCCAGACAAACCTAAAAATGTAACATGACATTAACGACACTGAAAAAATTCTTCCAGTTGTGACATTTTTCTTAATGTAAAGGATTATGGATTCAATTCCATAAAATCAGATTATGGAAAAGATCTGTGGAGCTTTCTGATAAACATTTTTATCCTCAGTATTTCTGTTTGTATATATCTGCATGTATTACGTTGTAAATAGACGATGTGTGCTGTTTTAATGTCGCCTTTTTTCTTTTGATAAAGATGAGATCTGAAAAGAAAGCATCCAATACTTAGTATACGTTTTTTGAGCTGTTTCCAAATGCTTCTCAGTCTGATGTATATATAATTCTTATCAAACTACAGCACAGTTTTGTCCGTGTTCACTGTGCATATGCAATACTGCATGAAGGTGAAATGTCCATTCTGCATTAAAAATGGGAAAACTTTCTTTTATAAGGACAGCTATCTCATCTCAAGGACTGCTGGCTCTGGCACAATGAAGAAGAAAAAACAACTTTTCAGCCTTGAATTGGTTTTCATATGTTATAGAATGACCCAGATACTGAGTCCTTCAGCAGAGAAAAAAATATTATCTCCACAAAGAGAAAAATAGGAGTATATGAAATTAAAACTTGCAAAGGCTTACACTGTGAGCTGTCAAGATACACCTTGTATATCTATGTCTGTATATCCAGCGTTACATTCTGCTTTATAGAGAGTTTTGTTATGGGAAAGAGCTCCAGAACACCATCGAGGAGCAACAGGAGACCACTGAAGAGCTAAAACATACCGTTGAGGATCACTAGGCAAAGAACGTTGATTTTTAAGACCATGGCCAAAGAAGTGATGAGAAAGCAATGTAAAACCATCTGGGAGCAACAACAAATCACTGAAGGGCTCCAAAGTCTCATCAGTTCTCCACAACAGAGAGGAGGAGGTGGGATGTGAGTATGATGAAATTGTTGTGCTTTTCAAAGTGACACAGCAGTCCCCTCCTGTCTCTCTGGCTACATTCAGACAATCCGCTGAAAGTTACCTTGATCTGATTTTTTTCCACAAATGTGAAACAAGATCTATTTTTTATGCCAGTGTGAACAGCAATAAACCAGACTGAATCTGACATTTTCAGTTCTGATTTGGGCCACTTGTTCAAACTGCAGGCAAATCAGATTTGTTTCTTAAATCAGATCTTTAAGACAGACTGTTATTTGCAAGTGCTTAGATTGGACTTGTGTGTCCAGAGGCCTGTACCATAAAGCTGGATTAACATAGTCGGGCTTTCTCTTACTTATCTGGCTTCACTTAACGAGACATCAGCACTCAGGATTTTCGGTACCATAAAGCCGGCTATCAACTCACTAATTCAACCCAGGCTTTCCAATCTAGATCTGTGCGCGCTCACATAAAAAGGGCGGGGTTTGCTGCATGCGACCAATCGCAGACATGGAAAAATCTACCCGAGCTGCACACGTCACAACCGAGGAGTGGACAATAATCATTAATAAATACGAGGAATATAAATCAATAATCCAGGCAAAAAGCAACACAGTTGCAGCTGCCAAAAGCCGCAAGGAATGCTGGCAAAAAATCGCCGTCTGTGTCAATGCGTAAATTAGTGGGATTATAATCTGACTTCCACACCATGACGGCACGAGTAGAACTGACTACAGTAACGTGCGTGTTCAATAAATGAATGTGTCTCCCACTCAGCCATACACTCCCGCAGAGGAACTGGCCCTCTCTAACAGTGAGGGGCGACCCTCGCTGGACCGCTGCCCTCAGTTTGAGTTTCGTCAGAATCGTCACTTTGATTCAACTGGTTTTGATATTTCATTTTATAAAGCATCTAACGCCTCGTGATTATTCTGCTGGTTAAAATATTATTTCACTGTCACTTAAAGACAGTAAAACATTTAGCATCAACTCTCATGTGGACTTCTCAGGGCAGACTCCCTAAATACTAAATATGAGCAAACTAATGGAAACCTAAAGGAGCCCAGAGGCTGGCGTGTATTTTATCAAACTTTTATTTAACCCTCTGAATTAAATTCCCCTCATTTATTTTCATAAACATTAAAAAAAAAAAAAAAAAAAAAAAAACATTAGGCTACATCAGTCTACAAGATCAATTTTTGGTTGGACAGTGCAGTCATGAGAAACAAAAAAAACAAACAAACAAACAAACAAAAAAAATACAAGAAGAATTGTAAAATGTATTAATTTTAATTTTATAAAAGAAGAAGAAAGGGAAAATGGGCAGGCCATTTTCCCAGAGAGCTGATTGGTCAGTAGGTGGGGCTTTTCTACCTGCTGAGCTCTTATCCTGAACTTAACCTGCTCCGGAGCAGGTTAGGTGTTCAGCATACGTTACCACGGCAACGCAGCCCGATAAAAAGTAAGCCACCTTTATGGTACAGAAAAGCCAGGGTTAAGCCTGAAGTTAGCTCGCTAAGCTGAAATCCAGCTTTATGGTACAGGCCTCAGGCATCACCACCCTAACTGCATGGGTTGTTATGGTAAGGACATAGGCGTCAGTAACTACACATGCCTTTCCAACGCAGAATCGGGAGAAATGTGCAGAAAGCTCCACCCAAAGTGCCAGACAATTTATTTCAGCATCTGTTGTTCTCTGTTGTCCTCCGTACTGCTCTGCAAGTAGCAGCATGGACTCTGCTCAGCGGCTCTGATGCAGCTCTGTCACTCTGGATTTGATGTCATCATTGTGTGTTGCGTTTTGACTGATGTAACAGACAGTTTTAAATCTGATTTCAGTGTCCAGATCACCCAGACTGAGACACACTTGTAGAAATTCTGGCATTTCAAACCATCTCCAACTTTCTAAAATCAATCTGAATACAATTTGGATAATCCAAAAAAAGGATTTGTGCCGACAGTCTGAACAAGTCCTACCACATGTGGTTCGAAATCAGATATGGATCTGATTCCTGCTGATGTGATGCCTGTGTGAACAGAGCAGAATTCATTAGAAAAACAAAGAGCTCCATAGTGTCATCAGTTCTCTACCACATAGAGGAGAGAGGAGGAAACAAATAACGCAGCAGAGGAAGATGCTCAAAAAACGACCATAGAATGTGCTCTAATACGTGTAGATCCCCAGCTCTTCCAGGAGAGACTAAACTGCCAAAAGGGAAAGAATAAAAGAAGGGCTTAGAAGAAGAGGGCCGATGGATATTGAATGTCCTCCTCACATTAAAAAAGCACAGGAGATGAAGAAGAAATGGCAGGAGCTGCTCTGGCAATAGGAAGAAAGAGAAGGACTAAGAATGAGAGCAGACAAAGAAAAAAGAGGCATAAATTAAGGAAAAGGAAAGAAAGGAGACAGAGGAGTGGCGAGAGAAGCAAAGCAGAGGTGGAGAGAAGAGAGAAAGAACCAGGAGAAGCAGAAAAGAAATCACAAGAGAAGAGCAAAAGAAAGGAAAGTAAGAGAAAAGGAAGGTATGGAACAGGAGCAGGACACCAAGAAGAAGAGCTGGAAATCAAGCTTGGTGTCAGAGGAAAGTCACAGGCCTGGAATGTCAAGAGACAAAATAGAGGGAGGACAACATGAAGAAAATCACCAGGACATTCAAGAAAGAGCACATCATCTGCTGGAGCCATGGAGGTTAGTCAGTCAGGTTACTCAGCAAAAGATATTATGGCAGCCCAGTGTCAGCACTGTCTGCTTCAGGTGCACTGCAGTTTATTTACAGTCACACTCTGGAAACAGAGAAAGAGGAAGATACAACTGCAACAGGAAGAGAAAAGACAGGGGAGAGAGGAGCAGCGGAGAGAAAAACAGAAAGAGAAGCCCTGGAGAAAAGCTGAGAAGTATATAATAAAGGAAGAGCAGAAGAAAGAGGCCTATAGTATACACTGTAATCGCCTTAAACTACACCACAGACAGCATTGCTAATTTTATTAAAGCAAAGTGCTATTTCTACCAGTGATGTTACTGAGGTTTCCTGTGTTTTGGTGTTAAATCCAAAGTTGAAGAAAATAGTTAGAGTTGGAGGCCTGCAATGGACTCTTACTTTATTTTATGCCTCACTGCCCATCCCTTTGTTTCTTTAAACTATTCTCTCTTTCTTTCCCTTTTTTAAATACTAGCAGAGGCTTTCTGAGTCTTATTGTTCCCCTGTTCTTCTGAGTTGATGAGTATGATGACATTGTTGCAACGTTGTGCAAATCTGTATTGTAAATGGTAGATCTGAAGAAAAAAAAAAACAATTTTCAAGAAGTACTCCCTCCTCAACACTTTGCAGTCACTAATTTGTAAGCTTCTCTGCTCCTAATGAAAATACAAACTTAGAGTTACTGAACCATTCACATATTTCCAACCTATGCGATGATCAAAGACCTTATTTGCTTTACAGTTGGTCTATTCACTTTAAGATAGCTGGTGTACACAGTAGAAATGATGGAAACTCTCACTGAATCATCAAGGTGAGAAGTGAAACTGATTTGTTTCTGGCGGAGAGTATGAGTATATGAGTCCATACAATTCCCTTTAGTTGCCACCTACATGAGATTATGATAATGTAGTTAATTCATTAAAAAGTCTTTGTACCTCTATCCGTCAACAGGGATTACTCATAGGCAGATGATGATACATTATGTGCCGACAGGCCGCGGAGGAAATAACAAAGGACATTTAAACGGCCATTCATTCCATCAGACACAGAAATGAAGGAGGGCATCATTAGGGGGGCTTCTTTCAATTTACAGGACCCAGTCAGCCCATCAGAGCTGCCATATGTGTGACCCACATTCAGCTGTCCAACAGTACCCAGGAGGAGTCATTATAATGTGATGTATCCCCTTGGAAACAGCTTCCCATTCCAGCACTGGGCAAGCGGGATTTTTAAGAAATAAAGCTTGAATCATGAGTCATTTTGCTTTCTTCACATAACATATAATATACAAAACTCTATTTGGGGAAGACAGAGGGAGCAAGAGAGGAGTCGAGAGAGAAGAAAGAGAAAGGGAGGGAGAGAGATTTTCTATGCTTCGTAGGCTCACACAGACCATATCCAAAATGATTTAAATCACATTTCTCCTGAGCATTCATCTCTATTCTGTGAACTCTCGGTTGGTTGACTTCCAATTTAGAGTGATTCAACACTCAAATGAAGGACGGTTAGTATGGCTTTGGATTTACACTACATGAAAGGATGACTGAGGATGAGGGGAGATTCTCCAGAGAACACTGTGGACAAGACAGCTCATTAAGCAAACATTACTTGTGTGAATATGACAAGTTGCTTTATACTTAGGCTGCACTGTATAGAATAAAATGTACAGCCTGAGGAGAATCCTAACAAAACTGCCTATCAACACTTTCCCCCTCGGAAATACACAAAGTGCACAATACACAGTAACACCTTCTGCCAGTGGAGGGAATGCGAGGATATCCTGTGACACTCAAAGAGAGCTCAACTGTTAGAAAGGGGGTTATTGTCTGTCAGGGAAAATCACTTTACACCACAACACTCAGCAGCACAGCAGTCTGTTCTGACTCACAGTAAGACGGATGGATACGCAAGTGGCTTTCTCGATAACTTTGTCCTCCTATTAGTGTAATACAACAGCTGCCAGAACCAGATCAGCTGAATTTTTTCAATATTCCCTTGCCAATTGCGGCTCCATTTTCTTATTTCTTGTCTTCTGCAAAAACACAGACTCTGTATGGTGGTCTGCTGCAGCATCCCATTCATGTTAAGGTGTTAAAACCTATGCTTTCATGGGTTTATCAGCAACACTACCAGCTAACTAATGGGCTCTATCTGCATAGTTCATGCCTCCTCTTTGATCACTGAGCTGTTTGGCTGGTCCTCCTTTGTGTGGTGGATCATTCTTGGTCCACACAGAGATGCTGTTTGGGGTTTTGCACTGCACTAAAAACCCAACAGCATCACATCTTTACAAACTGTGGGTTAAACTTCTTTTGTTCAGTATCTTCCTCTTTTATCAGAGATTTTCTGACACCATGCCAAGTGAGCTGATGACTGAGCAGGTTCACTTCATAAAATAATGTATAATGTCGTCCATAAGCACTTTCAATCCCTTTTCAAGTCAATCAATCAGTCAATCAGTATGCTTTAATCCAGCACATTCCTCCACCACAAATGATCAGTAGTGTGACAATATAGCAGTTGCTGAATTATGCCTGTTTGTCACATGAAAAGATTTGCTAACAGCTACGTTTAGGCAAGTAAAACAACTTCTGGTGAGGTTAGTTTTAAAGTGAAGTAACTAAAACGGTTTGAACCACCCCCCAACAGGATCTAATATTTAGTCATGGTTGAATATGAAATGCTTGAAAATTGAATCGAGTAGAAAAATAATTGCCATGAGGTGGAAATGGTACCCACCCTGTCAAAACTGAAGGCTCCTTTTACATGCCCATTAAAAATCTGACTAGCACGCATGCATAATCCAAATCTCAGTTGTTTAAAGGCTTAGAAATGTTTATTTAACATGTCTCCACTTCATTATGTTGACTGAAGGTGATTTAATTGCAGAACACATCACAGGATTAAAACCTTGTGGAGCTGTAACAACCAAACCTGTTACCCTGTTGGAAGACCACTGACAAGTTAGTGGAAGACCAGCATCTCATTTAACAGAGGTCCACTGGTGTAGAGTGCAGATACCCATTGGGACCCATCAGGACTGTTGTCTTAGTGAAAAATGATGGAAGCACTGTCCGTTCTAGGCAACTTCCAGTATAGTGTTGGAGTTTATGTGACGGCACTAAAGGCAACACGTAGGCTGTTTCAGGCGGTAAATGTAACCTAGCAACAGAGGACAAGCAAACCTGAGCTCGGGTCGGGTTCAGACACACACACACACACACAGAAAAAAATGCCTGTCAGGTTCGGGTTGGGCTTGGTTACTACGTTCCCATCTGGGGTCAAGTTCAGACAGAAACATGCAGCCGGATCCGCACTTTATACTGGTGAGCTCACATGAACACATGAATACATTTACCGTATGAGCCAATATGAGCAGTTTGTGACACCCATTTTAGTCTGTTTTTCCAAATTCTTTAAAATAAGAAAGTGTCCGCTGATTGAGAACAAACAGCAAATGCATTCACAGTTTAAGAAATAAGGTTATGGTCATGTTAATGCCTGAGATGTAATTATCAGTCATGCTGGCCAATGAGCTAAACAAGGTAATATTAGTATATTGATACCTGTTTGAACAAACCTGTGATGCCTCATTTGCACCATTAAGCAGTGGAGCTGAGGATGTGTATACTAGTAATAATTCAGATTTTTCCCACTGAAGTACAATTTCTTGGTAAAAACGTGCTCACAGCATACATACCGTATGATCTGTGCAGACCCTGCTGCTTGCGTGATGTATTTGCCTTATAGATTAACCACCGTATTTTTTTTTTTTCTGCTAATTTTGGAATTGTGAAAATGATTTCTTCTCTGTCATTTTTTCTACCTCATTGAAACCTCCAGCCACAAAAGCTGACAGCAGTGTTGGCAATCTGACAGCAGCTACACTGGTACTGAGTGTAGCTGCTAGGAGAGTTATAGACTGCTTCTGCAAAGCCTCTATTTCAAGGAGGAGCTGGTGTCTAAAATTCATCTCATACATTTGCATAATGATTTCCTGTATACCCGCTTTCTACAAGACTATATAAAAGAAAGAAAGATCATTAACTTGCTGAATATTTTTTAATGTTGATCAGACTCTATGTTGAAGTGCCTGGGATCAAAATCATCATGTAAACTAATAATTTAGTGAAAACTTCTAAGAAAATAAAAATAAAAATAAAATAAAATAAAAACTTTTCTTGCCTTTTCATTGTTTTGTGTCTCTCTAAGGCAGAGCATGGGGGGAGTGCTACTGAAGTGATTTCAACAATCAAGGATCTCTGTCAGGCACAGGTGTAAAAGCTGTAGCACTTGTGATATTTAACGCTTTGCCTCGCTGAGCTCCAAAACATAGCAACCACTCGAACCATTCTTGAAATATTCTGGGTTGCCACCTTCTCAACATCTCCCCTCACACTCTCTCACACTTGGTACATGTAAGTAAATCCAATCAATACTGATGTAGTTTAGCAGAAATGTGAGAAGGACAGGAAAGCAAGGAACAAAGGGAGAGTGAGTGAAAATACTTTCTTGAATTCAGAGCTGGTGGGCCGACTCTGAGTACAGCCCACTAGCTCAGTTGTGACTAGCCTGTAGCACCATCACCTCTAGTCAATTATATGCTTACCTCTGAAGCGCAAAATGAAGCACCTCAAAATCTGTCGTGCATTCATGATTGTATATTTCCATGCAACCCACTGATTTCCTCATATTTCATCAGAAATTCAATTTTGTGAGATGATCAAACCCAGTAACCCCACAAAATGCCCCAGGCCAGTGCAGGCGATCAGCATTTAGAGCATCTAGCCTAGCCAGCCCAGGGGGCACCTTGGGGGCAGAGATTGGCAGAGAAGGATTTTTCAGAGTAAAATCCCCTTATTGCCACATGAACACTCTGTGATGGAGCGCAGCGCAGCCTGGCCATGCCTTGCCTGTCCGCCCACAGAGCTGTTTTGTAACACCTAGGAGTGAACTGTGGGTCACCCACATTACAGTCTCACGCTTCTCAAAAACATTTTCAAAGTAGCAATAATATCCTCTGTGTGTTCCACAGAACAAGAAGGATCACAGTGTTAAGATGCTCTTAGTTCAGTGCACAGAGTGGGGAAAAGAGGGGTGATTACAGGAATTTAAAGTTGAGAGTCCAGGAGGTGTCATGGGCCTAATTCAACAAAATAACCATGATGGAAGGTGTGAGCATAATAACGTGCCCACATTCATCCCCCTTCCATCGAGCAGACATGTCGGATTTCTACATAATGCACTCAACCAAAGATATGGCAGATTGCTAGTTATTTCAGCTTCAGTGTATTATGTATTGGTAATTGGTACCAAGATGTTTTGTGAAACCCAACCCACAATACAAAGCCCCCAAAGTGCCAAGCTTCAGTCAGCAATCCTTATTTTGTCAAAACTGTTGATGAGTTTTCAGGTGATCAATGCAAAAATTTCCACCTTTTCTGCTTGGCTACAAAGTACTTTTACAGTCAGAGCACAGAACTCACATTTAACCTCCTACACTGCCTGTTCTGGGAATCTCCTACACAGTGGCACCTCTGCTGCATGCCTCACTTGATTCAGTCATTTCTAATTTCATAGAGGATGAATAGATATAACCTTTGTGAATTTTTCATTTTCATCTGTCTTCTTTCAGGAGACTAACAGGTAGGAGTCTTTTGTCTTGCTCTCAGCACCTTTAATTGGACATGAATGAGCCCATCCACACAAAGACTTCATGGATGTGGTCCTGCTCTGGCGGTGACTCCTTGTCCAGTCAAAGGATAATGAGCATTCTGTGTGAATACTAGTTTGCCACAGAAAGAGGTTGAACGCTATAGAGAATTCAATGTTGGGAAGTGTGTGCATGCTCGTGTCTGCGGCGTGCCTCTACAGTCTAAATCAGAGGGATACAGTGAAGCTGCAGCATTTTGAAACACACAGTCATACTAATAGGATTGTGGGTGGCACAGTAAATAGATGACAGCATCGATTGTCTGTTGCTTCATGAACTATCTTGTCTCTGACATTCCCTTTAATTTAATCATCTTGTTTCAGCCATTGTTCTCTTTTTCCTCAGTTTCTCTCCTTTATCAAGTGCCCCTATCCTCTCGCTATCTCTCCCCTTGTCCTCTTCCTCTCTGCTGTTTCTGTCTGCCTCTCTCTCTCTCTTGAAGTTGAAATGATATTGCTGGTAATTAGCGTACAAGAGGTGTGAGGGGCTCTATGTGGGCTGAAGGAGCGAGAGTGTGTGCTTGACAGCAGGCCAGAGATAATGAAGAGATCTGGAGTGAGAGCACTGCGCGCCAGTCCTCTGAACTCACTGGACCTGGAGTGGAGATGGTCGACCCAGTGCGAGAGCAGAGGAGAGGAAAGGATTGGGAGCCTCCTTAACAAAGACACCAATTACGTGACAGTACTCATCCACAGTCTCAGGAGATAGCCCCCCCCCACACACACACACACATATACACACACACACTCACTGTTCCTCCTCATTTGCCAAGTAATCAAGCAGCTTTCAAATCCAGCACGCTCAACCGAGTCACACATGCTCTCATGTTCCATTTGGCTGCCAAAGCAAAAGCTTGTGACTGCCCACTCACAACTTCCTGCAATTCATCGCTAAAGCTCAGCTACTAGAAATTACAAAAATATGTTGAGGCGAGTGACCCTGAAAAAAAAAAAAGAAAAAAAGAAATAATCTTCTCTGTGGTCTGATTGGTTAAAGCACCAAATGCCTTGTTGATGCACTGCCAGTCTTGACAGAGGAACGACCTGAATCAAACGTTTATTCATTTTTTAGCATTAAATCAGGAACGCTTCAGGTGGGAAACAAAGCATGCTCAATCTCTGAGATGAGCGCAGAAGACTGATACACACAGAGAAAGGGAAAGAGAGACTGGCATGCTGAGATGGAATGTGGTGTGTGATTTGCATTTCACACCCTCTCCTCCATGCAGATATGTGTTTTATCCCGTTGCAGGTAATCATATAGACGTGCGCTGAATCCCAGAGTGCTTGTACACAAGAGAATCCTGATCTTAGGAATAAAAACTCGAGCCATATCCCTAAAAAAATCCCCATAAGAAGTGAAAACCACCATCAAAATGCCCTGACTTTAGAGGAATTCCCTTATCTCTCTGTCCATGTGGGTGCATTTGGTCCTCCTATGTATTGAAATGCAAGACCACCCACAGAATCACACACACATGCACACACGCAGACACAGGCAGATAAAATGGGATAAGTAAGGCAATGGGAATGAATGCCACTAAAGCTGCACTGGAGCAGGAAAGCTGATGTATTCAAGAGGGATCCATTATCATGTGTCTTTGATGATTAATTAGCAATCTGATTGGTGTCCACAAACAATAAAAAAGAAGAAAAAAAAAACACATTTTAATAATCTACAGATATAAATAAAAAATGTGTGAGTCTTCTGTGTTGCCAGGGAAACTTCATGGAGATCAAAAGGACAAGGTGCTGTCTCTCACAATTTATTAGGCTTGTTTCAAAGAACACTTTCAATAGCATCAGGTGGGTGATTTATCACTCACAGTTGCGGAGGATGTCTCTTTATTTCCCTGACTCTGCACTGGCGTAATGAATCTTCATTCAAAAGAGAGGAAATTAGAGGTAGGCAGCCACCTTATTCTTTATCAACCACCTGGAGAGTTTTTTTTTTTTTTTTTTTTTTTTTTTTCAAACTGTTGTTGGGCAAATGAGGCTTTAATCAGATTTTCCCTGTGCAGGACAGAGAGGAAAACAACTTAGGCATCGTGCTTTTAAATTTAATCAGCGTGGGACTCCGGTAAAGTGAATTCAGCTTCATCCTGGAGTCCAGGACAATTAAGGCATGTTGGGATTTCTTGTCCTTTTGAGACACAGACACACAGCTAATTTTGGGCAAGTCCAGTCCCTTAAATTTTTCATGTGTCCTCAGTGGCTCTCAGTCAGTGCAGTGAGACCAGTTTGCTGTGGAGTCAACTCAGGTTTATGACGGTATTTTGTTTAAATGTATGGAAATACAGAACATAACAACAACAACAACAACAGCAACAACAATAATAATACTTTTTATTGCACCCAAACACCTATGATACCATGATCATTTGTCTTCCAAATCTGAATTTCTCACAACATGGCTTATGCCTGTATTGCTTTTTAGCAGATGACGTGAACAACCCAGATGTTGGACTCTCCCACATGGCACATGAACACAGTATAATAATTATGGCTAGTAAATGAGAGCCATCCTGTGGTAGAATTCCCAGATCACTGGCATAATCTACAGTTGTGTGAGTACACACACACACACTGGCAGATTAATGCAGATGCAAACATGCAAACAAACATACAGCCTGACTGCACAAGATTTGACATGTCAAACTAAAGATAATATCCAATAATGAGATGAGATGAGATGAAATCCAATTTTAAAGGTCCCTGTGGAGAAACTGTTCAAGCACCATAATTAAAGTCCAAAATCAAAACTAGATAGAATGGCAAAAAGATAGATAGAAAGAAAGCAGAGGGTAGATAGCAATACAATAAATAAAGTTAACAATGAATATAAATATCCCTAGATTGCTATCTACAGTTTTACCTATAAGAGATATATTTCTTTTTGTAGATGTATTATAATAATACAATTACATATTACAATCCTGCATTTATGCTACTTAGTATTATGACATGAAGTATAATATTTTTTGCCACACATGCTCGTTGAGTAGCCAAGGTAGTAAACAAAACAAAACAAAACAAAACAAAACAAAAAATCATGAGGTAAGAATAGGTGTATCTCCACTCCACCTCACTTTTCTTAGAGTCTACCATGAATAACACAACTACTTTTTCAGTATAATGTAATATTCTTTTAAGATAAATGTCCTCAACATGAGGTGGTTATGAAAAGATCATGATGAGTGGCAATCATGCTCAGCAATAGCAATGGAGGAGGATGTTTTATTAAGCCCTCAATTGGCCTACATATAGTATCTACAGAGTGTTCGCTGCCCACCCAAACCCACACACACTCCCTGCCTGCATGCTGCCCACTCACTACAAAACAACAGCATGGAAAGTATTCAGGATGCAGGAAGAGGAGCCAAGGCCACTGAGAGACACTGCAGTGGAGGTATTGTGTGTGTGTGTGTGTGTGTGTGTGTGTGTGTGTGTGTGGGAGTGTGTGTGTTTGTGCATGCACCCTTGTGTTTGTGTGCATGGGAGGACCACACCTGAATACCTTGTGTATATCTCTGCTCCAAGCTATCATAAAGTAAATTAAAGGAATCATTTGATGTCATATTTTATCAGTCCCCACAGAGAAAGGGGCAACAATGGAGGGTCAGCTACAGAACAGCACCCATGGGCCTGGTGGGAACTATTGTTATGTACAAACAGCTTATTGCTCCAGACAGTGAGTCACACATAAATACACTAGGACCTCGATTATCTAACCCCCAATAACACACAATGACCGGTCATGGTTGTTTCTTCCTTTTTTTTTTCTTCCCACTACAAGCTGCACACTACTTTCCAATAGCCTACAATACAGTAGCCTACAGATCTAACTCTGTTGTTGTTACAGTATTGTTCTCCAGCAAATTGCTCTATCATTCATTGGTTAGTTTGTCCCTGTGTGTGCGCCCATGCATGTGTGTGCTGCCGCAGCAAGTGATTTCACACTGTCACAAAGTGCTTGCAAATAACTGCTGTTTTACTGGCAGGCCTACATATTTGGTATGCAGGGTCTGATTTAAATGAGTCTATTCTTCATTGGTCAGTTTGTTCCTGCATGCATGCGTGTGTGTGCCGCAGCCACAGTAAGTAATTTCTTTGGTGTCCCAATGTGTTTGCAGACAACATGCAGACAACTGTTATTTTGCTGCCATGCCCACATATTTGTTATGTGGTTTAAAGGCTACTTGTACGACAAAAGTGTTTGGAAACACATTAATAATATCTTTCGTTAAAATGTTTTTTTTTTTTTTGCCCAAAAGGTTTGGTGTATTTCTATGCCTGCTTCAATGATCCGAAATGTCACCTATCTGAAATACCCTCATTCCTGAGGATTTTGGTCAGTAGAAGCTCCACTGTGAATCACTAAGCAACTGTAAAGCAGGCAAACTGCGTCAAGTTTCACTTACTGTTCACTGGGATCACTGGTGCCAGACACACCAGTCCCAGAATCTCAGAAATGGGATCCAGGGATTTGTATGCAGAGTAGTCTCTAGAGTTAGCACAAAATGGTGCTGTCCTGTGGGCAACTTCTCTCTGAGAGACGTTAGTGGAAAAGCAAAACTTGATCAAGCTGAATCAGTAGCTGAGCAGGTGGGTCACAAACATGTAAATCACACCTCAGTGCACATGGCATGTCACTAGGTCCTAATCACCGCTACATGAAGCAGACTGTAGCAGCAGAAAATGATGCTGTGCTTCACTTCTCCCTGATAACACTGGCGAATGGGATCACCAAAACAAAATTGTGTGAGTGGAAAAATGTCAACTTCACACAGCCTGCTGATCTCACTTACTTTTGTTTGATTTGTCAAGCTATCTGGGCATGCTCCAACCAGGGCATCTCTGAAAACCGCCGAACAGCTGGACCGATCAGCATCCTCAGAGCAGCTAAGAGCATGATTTATGTGATGAAGCCAGTGAGAAGCTACAGTGCACTAACAATGAAGGTATGTGACAAAGTGCCTCTAAAGCTTAGATAAAGCTTAGCATACCTAAACACTGGTTCTGGGTAAGTGCATCTCTTCATGGCCACAGACTCTTTTTTGTAAATGAATACTTACATTTTAGTTTACCCTGCACAGTCCCCAGATTTCCAACCCTCACCCTAACAGAGTGCCTTTGGGATGAGGTTCAAAGGGACGTTCACAGCTTGAATGTACCACTGAGAACTCTCTGGTAATGGACCAAGATCCATGTGGAAGCTTTCTAGCACCTTGTTAAATTCATGCCTCGAAGAATTCAGGCTGTTCTGGAGGCAGAAGCGGGGTCCAGCTCAGTACCAAGTGTATCTAACACTGTGGATACTGAATATATATCTGCGGACTGCTGAGGACCAAAGAGGAATTTGAATTTGTTCAGCTCTCAGGGGCAGTGAAAATAACTATTTGGCTTATCTACATCTGTGCAGTTACAAATTGGCCTGTGCTCCGGAGCATGGCTTGACGTCAGGGAGAAGTCGTAGATTTATTCAAGAGAATATATGAGTCTCATACTTACCTCCCACAATCCACCTACTGTTTGACCTAATTTTAAAGTCTAGTTGTTTTTGTTTGCATGAAACAAGTTGGTCACTATCCCAGAGGCATAAGTGAAGGATTTGCCAGTGCACTTCCGTTTTTTTTTTTTTTTTTTTTTTTTTTTCCAGTGGAGGTTATTTGAGATAATGAAGTAAAGAGGTTAGAGGAGAGTTGCAGCAATTTATCTGGGTATACCTTCCCTCTTACAACACCCTGGCCTACTCTATTTTTACTACTCTTTTTCTCCCTGATTCCCATGCTCCCCTTTTCAAACTTTTTCATTCCTCCTTTTCCATCTCCCCTTTTCCCTCTTCCCCATCACTGCCCCTTCTTATCCCTCTTCTTCTTCATGTACCCTCACTTTTCCTCTTATTTCTCTCTCTCCCCTCTACTTCCACCATTCCAACTTCATCTAAGCTGATTTATCTGCAGTCTCCCCTCCAGGGAAATGGTTTCCTCCAGTCAGAAACCTTTAGTCTCTCTCGCCACAACACCTCCCTTCAGACCTCAAGGGAGGCCGTTGATCTAAGTTAATAGTGGAGTCAGTGTGTGTGTGTGTGTGTGTGTGTGTGTGTGTGTGCGTGAAAAAGAGATAGGAGGGAGACTGTAGAGGCTGCTTTTCTTCGTCTCTGAAAAGTTGACATTTTGGAGATACAAGGTTTTCACCCCACATCAGTGATATGTGAGTGTGTTTTGTTGCAAAAGGAGAAAAATTGAGTTGAATGTCACATTTCTAAGAATCTCCCAAAGTGTGACTCTGTTGTTTGGGTGTATTGTATACTCTGTTCTGAGTGAATACTCAAAAGGGAAGGCTTCTTCTTTTATTCAATCGGAGGGGTGCCTCTCCAACAGCTACAGCTACAGTCACTATTCCTTATATTATGTGTGTGATGGTTTTAGGACCAAATAAAACTCTGCAGTCTGCAGAGAGTTGGACCTTCTCACATAGACAATCCACATATGAACTTAGATCATGTGGTTTAACCATCATCAGTACAAAATGTTTTCAAACCTGGTATGAAAAGATTTCTCAGCTTCTTGATTTTCTGAGAATTTCATGTGCCAAAGTGTCGAGATGCAGGTTTTCCAGCACCAAAAGACAGCTCTGCTTCAAAATAAATCCATCTCATTGTCTCTCTTTCATGCCCAGCAGCCTGAAAAGCCATTCTTCACTCAAAATGGTTCAGAGTCTGACCTTGGCTTTTATACCGGAGCCGTGAGCAACTTATAAAGTGCTTGTCCCAAAGCACATTTGGCAATTTTATTGACATGGTACTCTCTGACAAGAGACGGCATGTGTGTATAGAAATTGATTCTGTTTACTTTTATGCCTACTTTCTCCATTGAGGTCTGACAGCTCATTGCTCTTCAAACAGAATCTGTACACTCAGTGCATCAGAGAATGAAAGGAATGGTACAACCTTACAATATGCTAGCTAGACAGCATGTGCATTTGTTTGTATGAGATTGAGAGTGTGAGGCAGCCAGCTAGAGAGGAGGAGTAAGAGGGCATGTAATATGCAAGAACCATTCTGCCATTTATTCCCAAAATATTTACATCTGTGGGTGCATGCACTGTGCTTGGAGGACATATAACTCTGAAAGGTTGCCAGAAGTCTGGTGTGAATACTATGATTTCACCTCTTCAACACCCCTCCTCCCCATGTGCTTTCTCTCTCCATCCACAATCCATCCATCAATCCATCAATCCCTATTTCTCTGAGTCATGTCCCTGGGTCTGTGCCAGCCCCATGGAGGTAACATGATTGTGAGTTAAAGCAATGCTGATGCCTCTGTAATGGTGGCAGCTTGAGTTGCGTGGGAGTTGCCAGAGGCTGTAGATCAGCTCCACAGAGAAGGTGTTTGTTCTGCAGGCCACCAAATCACTTAGGGAAGAACATCAGCGTCATTTCCTCAGCCGTTTGGCACAAGCTCCTCATGTGGTGACTCAGATGAACAAAGGAAGAGGCACCGCAGGGCTGATGATGCTGCAGCCAGAGTACGAATGACATCCAGCTGCGTGCGCGCGCACACACACACACACACACACACACACAGAAGATCACAAGAAATCATGTATGCATGAGCATTTACAGCACAAACATAGACATACAGAATACAAGATACAAATGCACAAATCTCTCTCTCTCTCCTTCTGAACACAATATAATACACATTCACCAACATCTTCTCAGGACTGCTTGTAAACAAGATTTAGATAGTTTGATGGAAACCTGCTCCTAAAATCTGATAAAACATCCCAGACTGAATGTTGTTTGCATTTGCAGAATGGAATGCAATATGATCGCTGACAAAGTCATTCTGCTCTCTCACTTTTACGGGTGCGATTTGATTTTACCCTTTCCAGATAAACTTTCTCCTCCGGTAACTGGCAGACCACAGTCTTGAAATGCACTGCAATGCACTGCAATATAAATGCAACTGCCTGAAATAAAACAAACTGAGACAATACAAATTAAACAACTGCAAAGTAACCAAAACTATCTGCAATAAAACAGGATCTTCTTTCTCACTGTTGCTTGTGTGTGAAAAACCTATAACCATAAACAGTCCAGCTGGTAATCCATTCAGTGGCCCTGGAGTTTTAGTATGTGTGCCCCGGTGCAGAGCTGAGTGGTTTTAACAGGTCCTGGGATGCTTATGAAGGCCTGAAAGTCCCTCACCTGGATGTAATAAGGCCCAGATCAGCGAATCACTCCCAGACTCTCTCCTCTCCCTTCCCTTCCCCAAGGCTGGACTCCGGCATAGAGAGGGACCCGGCAGATTCAACCAGACATGTGCTGGGCAGATGTACCTGACTTAAGTGACTAGGGAGCACAGTAGGTCCACTGGTATGCACTGGTGATGTGGTGCATCATGAATGATTCATTCAATAGGCCGTGGTTTCCCAAACAATGGGACGTGGCCCACTGATGGGCAGCAAGTGCCCTTGCAGTGGGCTGTGGAATGCCATTGGTGTCCTTCACGGATCCACTTTTGCAAACCTGTGTCTGAGCTCAACCTGCAAAACTCAATACCACATCTGACCTCTTACTCACAATTTTCTCTAGGCTAAATCAATTCTGGACTCAAACAGGATGTTTGAGTTCAAGGATGTGTTTTTGACATTCTGATGCTACCACTTCATTCATGCTGATGATAATCGATGTGAGGGTTTGATCACTTTCAATCCCTGTCAATCACGGCTGCAGCTGGATAACATATATATTCTACACTGTTTAGTAAGTGTTCAGCACTGCCCCTGATGGTTAAAAGACTGTACTTCAATTTTTATCCGTCTCACAGCAGCCAACGGATGTGGATCAGCTTGTTCGGTGTAAACTACGAGAGGTAGGCAGAGCCATTGGCACATTTTACTCTGTAACCACCATTACGAGAAACCACTTCACATAGAACCTCAAGCCCACAGTTATGCTCTGTTTATGACCACAGGTTTCCACCTTAAAACCTAAAATTAACCTAAAAGGCTTACATTTAACTGTTCCCATTTAGAAGCGAAATCGTGACAGCCTCACAATTTAAAATCACCTGAAATAGCAATTATCACATTTTTGACTTTTCGCTCTCTCACAAATTTCTCCATGTGCTCCTTCGTCACAGATTCAGGGAAATGAATTACTCTCCTTAGATCTGTGATCACATGATTAATTTTTTTGTATGGTTGCCTAGATACAAGGGGTGCATCTTCTTACCCACAGACTCCACTTACCCATCTCTCCCTTGCTGAAATAAATTCCTAAAGAAGACTTGGGTTTTCATCACAGGTGAACACAGTGGATCTGGTGTTTATGATGAAGCTATGGTCCTAAATTTATGGTCTATATAAAGGATAATAAAGTCAAATGAGATACTGATGACTTTAAACTGATGATACTACAATGAGGATAATGTGTAAAAGAGCAATGTTGTCCAAGACCTGTGTGGATATCACAGAGTGGGAGGGTTTTGGTTTGAATTGGTGATAATAGAAGTTGTGCAGTGTGTGTTTTCAATGTGTCTCATGCCAGAAGAGTTACCATATGTGAAACAGAACTGCAAGAGTAACAGCAAGAATAACAGTGAAGTAGACCTGGAAGTCTGTTGGATAAAAAATACAGAATACAGAAATACAGAAAAAATACAGTATGTGAAATTATTTAATTTGACCTTGATCATCTTAGGTGAAAGGTTTCTGTGCCTATGTGCCCAAACTAGAAAAGAGAAAAATCTCTGGTAACACTTTACAATAACACACTGTACAACAATTAACATTAGTTAACGTTAGTTAATGCCGTAATGGTTAATTAACTATTAGTTAATGATTATTATGGCATTTACTTATCTTAATAATATCTACAATAACCCTTAAATAACATTAGTAAATAACATTAGTAAATGCGTTAGTAAATGATTCTTAGACACATTAGTTAACAGTTAGTTAACTGTTACTTAATGTTTATTACCTGTTACTTAATGTGTATTACGGCATTAACTAACGTTAATTGTTGTACTCTTATTGTAAAGTGTTACCAAATCTCTTTGGTGAGAAGAAAAAGCGGCAAGGTTTTAAAACAGACAGAGAGGAAAGCAGCCTAATTCTGGCAAAGTCCGTCAAGGTAAACCTCCAGTACTTTGTCACTGTCCATTTCTTCCAGACTGATAAAGCTGCTGTCCAGAGGGCAGCCTCTTATCAGTGTGACTCGAACTTGGTTGGTTAAATAAGACTCGAACAAATCTTGTCAGAGCCGAGCCTTTCACACTGCTGTTTGAAATGCAAAAGAGGAAGTTGCATCTTCCTCTGTTGCCTTTCACACAGTCTCTCATAATCTAGCATGAGTTTCTAACCACCAATCAAGCAAGACAATTAAGTCATTGTTCTCCAAGCCACAGTATACAGTTTCATCATGTGGGCTAAAGTACTTGACAGCATGCATGTGGGTGGCATTTTCTAAAAGTGAGGTAACCTTTGTTTTCTTAAATGAGAGGCAGTGGGTGAAGTGACCATGCTTTAGCAGTTATGCAATACTTCTGAGGATACACAAATTACCTAAATGGGCTAATTAGACCAGGCGCAAACAAACATGCTTCATGTCACGTTTATCATATAATGGAATCTCTTAACACATGCCTGTCAAGAAACGCCTACAGCACCAGCTGCTAGATGAGCCAGGAGCAAAGGAGAAGGAACATGATGTTTTGAAGTAAGATGAAATGATTCCCTCCCTTAACCCCCCTTTTTTTATCCCTCTCTCACACACCCTACTTCTCTCATCACCATCATTCACTTTAGGGTACTCCACCCTTTCTCTCCTGCATCACTCTTCTCTATATCTTCCCTCTCTTCCAATCACCCTCCCTTCTGCTCCCCCTTTTCTCTCCTCTCTTTCTCTTTCATTTGTCAGCAGCATAGTTGTTTTGATCACAACACCCACTTCACAATCTGCTGCGTCTCACACGCCCCCTGAGCCAGAACAACCCAGTGAGTTCAGCCAGTCACCATCAATCCAAAAAGTTACGGCTTAGTCCACCTCAAATGACAGGGGAAGAAGGCCAGCAAGAGAGGGGAATCAAAGAAACATCTGGTGCAACACTCACATCTAGTGGTGAAGAACCAAATTGCAGGTCACCTATGCATATTAAAGCACAAAGGCCCAGCCAGCCTCGCTCTGACGTCCTACAACCATCATGCCTTCGCTGTCTTGTGACAAATGTCTGAGCTACTCAGCACCCATTGGTCCAGAACATGATGATTGCATCCAAAGGAATAAAGCAGTTATTTAGAATCACTTCATCATAAGTGTAATGGGCCATGGAAACACCACGGTGACTTTTCCATGACTCTGTATGTGACTGCATCAGCCTGTCCTGACCCCTGGCTCTCCCAACATGGGATATTCCAAAACAAGTTCATAACATGGCCATTCCAGTATCTATGCTGACTCTTAATGTCTTGTAAGGTTCATTTTCCTCTAAGTCATCATCTCTAACTGCTGTGTCTGCATCCTCCTCATCAAGCAACAGCTGCTTCTCCATTCTCCATGTTTCTCTGTTGTTTGACCCAATTCAACATTGTCTGGCTTTCTGAATATGCTCCTTTCCATTGAATGTGTCCTCTCCATGCAAAAGAGTATTTCAATCTCATTTCTCACATACCACTTACTACAAAGAAGCCTTTCTCTTGCTCCCCTATTAATGTGGTTCATTATAGCTGTCTTTTCCTTTCCTTGTCTTGCTTCTCTTGAAAACCCGTGAGTGTTCCCTTGGTCCCTTAAGCATCAGCCATGCCATATGGTAGACAAGCAACTGATACAAGTCTGCTTCTTCTTCCTCTTTCTCATATTCTCTTTCTTGCTCTCTGTCATCCTGTCTCTGTCTTTTCCTCACTATTTTCCTTCTAACAACAATGACCCTTTAATGTAGCACAGACCAACCACAGTGCAGACAGGCCATGCCTGCTGCAGGCAGACACGAGCATCACTCCATGCACTAACCAGGGGATGAAGGCTGGCTGGCCACATCAAAACCGGCACTTCTAATTTCTCCCCTATCTCCTGCAGCAGCCACAAGCCTCAATCAAAATGTCCTCTCTGGGTGGAGGAGCTTATTAGTCTCCTGGCTACGTGCAACAATAATGTTCTGCCGACGGCTGTTTGAAGTCACTGAGAGGCAAAGGACTACTGCTGCTGTGTTTAGGAAAAAACATTTAAAGGACATTAGACGGCTTGGATCTGACTTCAAATGGAAACTCAATCAGGGTGTGAAAAGATCCTGACTGTGCTATGGCACTCACCATTCACTGATGCTTGGAGTCTGTTTCTGTTTGAGAGTGATGGACGCAATAAAAGCTAGTCAAGCTGTGACAATCACCCTTGTAAATATAATTTGTGGTAGTGGGAAGTGGTTGGCACTGGTTTGAGGTTGGTTGGGTTTTTCATGCTTCCTTTACTATGTTAAAAGATGATGAAATGATGTAGTGGGATGGGTAAACTGGATTACTGGAGCTGAGTTGATATAAACTGAACTCAGCTGAAAGAGGAAGGGTTATCCTAGGTTAATGAGTGTGCATTTCTTGTTGGGCTGAATGAGTTAGGCTGGGTAAGTTTGTTTTGGGCAGAACTGACTTGAGCTGAGATAATTTGGCTGGAGCTGTGCTGAGTTGGGCAGAATGGGCTCAACTAAAAAGGGCTGAGTTGAGCTGAACTGGTGTGAGCTAAGCTGGGATGGAGTGGGTAATGCTGGCTGGGTTGCATAGTGCTGGGTTGATGAGATTTACAAAGTGGAGCTCCTTTCACCTCTTCCTCAGGGATGAAAGCACAGGCCTGATGATGTCATCGTCATGGTAACATTGTCAGTTGTTGAGGCTCCAGATTAAACCCTTTCTCTGGTTACAGGAAGCTGCAGCAATCCATCAAAACTCTAAATTCTTTATTATGATACCTCTGGGGGTGCTAAAACCCTACACCTCCCATGCATTCATTCCCCATTAAACCAAAGGCTAAGGCTACTCCACAGGCCTCTGACGTGTGTGTGTGTGTGTGTGTGTGTGTGTATGTATGTGTGTGTGTGTGTGTGTGTGTGTGTGTGTGTGAGTGAGTGAGTGTGCATGTGTGTATGTGCTTGCATATACAGTATGCACAAGCTTGTCCATATGTGCAATTGTGCATGCATCAGTGTGCATGTCATTATGGTGTGTGTGTGTGTGTGTGTGTGTGTATTTGTGGAAGTGTGTGTGTGGAAGTGTAAGAGAGAGGTGGATGGAGGGGAGATTCGCCTCATTGCCCTTGCCACCAGTGTGATTTCCCCAGCGCCAGGCCGAGGTCTGGGGTCCTGCCTGGACGACCATCTGGACACATGCCTGACACCTTCATAATGACTGGTGGCACTGCTGCCCTAAGACACCAAACCCTACCTAACCCCACATCTCTTGTGCCACCCCCTCCTCCCTCACATCCCAGTACCAGGCATCGGATTCTGTCAATTGGTCTCATGGTTTCACACTAACTCTGAACCTCTGTCGGAGCGGGTTCCTCAGGTTTAGGTTATTTTCTTCTCTTGTTTAAATTGTTCATATTTCTATTTTTTTCTATATTCCTTGTTTATAGTGTTTATATTGCTTTTTGCTATTTATTATCTGTTTATACTGTTTATAATGTAAATTATGCTTCATATTTTGCTATCCACTTTGCTGCTGTAATGCTTGAAATTTCCCCACTGTGGGACTAATAAAGGAATATCTTATTTTATCTTATCTTATCTTATCTTATCTTATCTTATCCATATGCTCAGACAAGTGTTGCAGTGGTAAGGAGGAACCATCCGGTCCTGGTAACATATGCTTTTTCTCTGAAAGTCTTCAGCTGCGGTCTTTTACAGTTTCAAGATATGCTTTTGCAATGTTAATGATCCTCAAAAACAAAAAGCAGTCTAATTAGTTTTCACAGATGTAAATCTGTCCAGGAGTTTTGTGTTGTGAACCATCTGAATGAACTGAAATGCATCCTTTTTTGCCAGCCATGAAATTGATATATACTGCTGTGCAATGGACCTTATGTAATTTGACTCGGATAGGCATTCACAAATCAAATAACATACATTTTACTTGACTGCTACAGTTTGTTGGATTGCAGGGTCACGGCATTTGCTGTATTGTAGTTGAACTGAAGGAGGAATGTTCTTGAAAAAGTAACCAGAGAACTGAAATTACATCCAAGCCAGATCAAAACTGCCTAAACTGGACGTGTGGTCACTAAAGATTTGTTCAGACACACAATCCGCTGCCAATGGCCGAGGGGTAGCAGTAATCAATTAGGCTCACATGGTATTGCAGCAATTATGTACTCCAATTTACTCCTGGAGGGTGGAGAGAGAGAGAGAGGAGGGGGGTAGGGTGAGGGAGGGAGGGCAGGGGAACTATTTCATGCTTCTCCAAACCACTTCCATCCATGTATCTCTCAGATCGTATCGCATTATAGCGCCAGCACACCAATTCAAACTGGCACGGAGGAAACCAGGTCCATATTACCCCCTAATTGGTCATTTCCAGAGGAAGCTTTGGTTTGTAAAACCCACTTCCAGGACAGGGCTTTCTTAAACAAGCAGGGTCTTAAGACAGCAGCTACATCTGGGCGGCAGGCAGTCAGGCAGGCATTGATTGGGTCCGTCCCACAAGTAAGTGGGCTGATTGCAGGGTAGGCCACTTGTTACATCAGCTTTTAGTTTCCTATTTACTTCATGTCAGAGGAGAAAGGTATATAGATGCTTCAAAGTGAAATGGGGAGGCAGGAAGGCTGAATGCATTTCAATTACAGTGTCCTTGACTGTGAAACTACACAATTCACTGATGCTACTGATTATAGGGGTCGGGCCTGATGTAAAGCCTGCACAGTGGAATGAATAGCTCTACATATAGCCATGCATTTTCTAATGGGAAACACTCTGTTGAACCTTAGGCTTACCACAGTTTACTTGTCTGTATAATCATCTGTTGATTGCAGGCATATACAACAGGTATACAAAAATCTATGCATTCCCTCATACACACAAACATAATGGAGGAAACTGGAGGGTTCTCTGTACACACACAGTACATAATGACTGTGGATGTTTAACCTGAAACTTGATCCCTAACTGTCATCATTTTACACTTCTCAAAGTCTTGATTAAAAACACACCTTTCTATTTTACACCCTTTTTCTTCTGCCTGGCCTGAGGACATTTTATACACAGGACACTGATATATAGCAATATTAAACACAGATATACCCACCACATGTAAAGACAGACAGACACACACTGGCCTGCACACACACAGCTCTGATGGGCAGCTAGGGACCAGGCTGCTAAGCACTACCAGATTACAATCATATGAGTGGCTATTAGATTTCTAGCTGCAGGTTACTGGTGATGAGCCAGTCCATATCTAATAGATGTTAATGTGTGATGCCTGTGTGTGTATAGGTGTGCATGTGTGTGTGTGCGTTTCTATGTGCACACTTTGTGTCTCTTTGTGTAAATTTGTGTCTACCTCTGCAAGTGCACAGGCATGCCTGTGCACTGAGCGTACATATGACTTGTGTGCGTATGTGCTTGGTTTTGTGTGTGTGTGTGTGTGTGTGTGTGTGTGTGTGTGTCTGCATGTTTGTGTGTATCTAATGTGTAAATGACAGAAGGGAAATATAAGGTAGCAGCAGTGCTTGTCAAACAATCAGTGAATGAGTGAACAGTAGGTGAATGTGGATCTGATTTCGGCCCTGTTTTACTGGCACAGGGAAGCATTGAGCACTGGGGGGCAGTGTACTGTTGGCCTGCACCGGCCCACACACCCCATCACACTCCACATGGGTGAGCAGGTCTAACAATAGCCTGACTGTTACAGTGCTGCAGCCACGACTCTCCTCATCTCCACGAGAGGAAATCACCAACGGAATTTCTACGACTGGAGGGGCGCTGAGTGAGGCAGCCTCAGCACACCAACAGTTAAATCCACCCATTTCACAGACTTATAGCGCTATATGAGGAATTGAAAGGTTATCCAAACATGTGCAAGTGCATATAGATGTTTGTACAGGTTGCAAACCACATGGAATTTAATGAATATCTAAAATTAGTTGCAAAAACACTTGGTGTGCCCAGCCAGGTATGCATAAGCAGGCATACACAAACACACATTGACGTTGTCCCAGGCATTTAGTGCTGTGTTATTGATCAGAACCATAGAGACTAGAGTATGACAACTGTCAGACATCCGTGGGTGTGTGAGTGTGTTCAGAAACATGCTCTTATGTGTGTACATGTACGGTTGTATGTGTGGCCGCATGAGTGTGAGTGTGAGTGTGTGTGTGTGTGTGTGTGTGTGTGTGTGTGTGTGTGTTGGTCTGGGTGTCGGTCTACTGTAATTACACCAGCAGGTGGCCTGACTAGCCTTTTACCCACCCCCCACCCCCACCCTCGCTCCTAACTGCAATGGAAAGCAGGTGTCCAACCCTGGTCTGGGGACAGAATTGAATTAATGTGCAAAAACAAATGACTCCATCAGCAGCGTGTAGAGGGGCGACTGTGACAGGCCTGCAGTCTCACACAGCCCACAGCTCAACACACTGTCACCTGACACTGCATCGACCGGGCTAATATCCACACCTATTACACAAGGATTCCTGGGAAAACAACAGCCAGGGCCAAAGGTGAGGATGAGAAAGGAGGGAATAGGAGAAATACGAGGGAGGAGGGAGGAGGTTAGGGAGGACAAAGCCGTTTTCTTGGAATTACCTAGAGATCTCATTTAGCTGGTAACGGCCTGTTTGTCTGCGGTGAACATCCAAAAAAGAGTGTGCTAGTCCCCCTGATCTGCAAGGCTTTGAGGAAATGTTTTGTCTAATTGGAAGCGACGGTAGTCAATACACAGGCGGGATCCCGCCCTTGAATGACATGCCCAGCTCTAATACTGTCTCCAATTTCAGGATTACCCCGATAATAAGTAAGGCAGCCATTTCCAACATACACACACGCACACACAGACACACTCACAATACACACAGGCAGTTCTGGCATTGACATTGTAGCAGGGCACAGAGAGCAAATGTCTGAAACCATTAACTGCAGTGCCTCCAATGAGGCTCTTTTGGCAGGGTGCTCATGAGAACCATCTAGAGGAGCTGTAAAAATGACAAAGTCAATACCAAAGATGACCACAATTACAGCCTTCTAGGGGACCAAGGAGTCATTGGCTTTCCTGGGAAGTGCATCTGCATGTTTGTGTGTGCAGTGTGTGTGTGTGTGTGTGTGTGTGTGTGTATTTCTATCATGCTATTTATTAAGGGTCACCTTATGCTTGAATTAAAGCATGTTTCAATCAGTCCACCCCCAACTAAAAGCATTATTTGGCAGACGTATGTCTTCCCCATTTTCATGTCCGGTCATCCCGAGTCCCTGTGGGTGACGTGCATGCTCTCCACACCAAATACCGTTCACATAAATAAGCTGCTATCAACGGCAAGATCTAGAATGCAGGACGGCTATATTTACAAATGTTGCCTCGAGGTTTCCAGGCAACCAAGGGCTTTCCCCCACAGCTAACGCCAAGCTTCCAGATGCCCTCCATCCACCCCCCACCACCTCGCCTCACTCCTCATCATCTACTCCACCACGACAGCTACCACTAACCCCTGGTAATCTTATCATCTCCTATCATTATACTACCCCCCCCTCACAAAATAAAAAAAAACACCCAGCCAGCCCTGACTCTCTCAATCCCTGACTCGTGAAACTCTTTCCTATCATCTATCATTGTATGATTTGTATCCCTCCCTCATGCCCCTAACCCCCCCACCCACCCACCCACCCCCCACCTCATCCCCAAAAGCTGCCGACCTCAGATTCAACTTTCTGTCATTTCAAATACCAGCCGTGGGGCGGACGGGTTCGGACAGAGGCCGCCGTATCCCATAATGCTCAACCCGACGGTCAAACTTTGATATTAGGGATTAAG
The DNA here is from genome assembly GCF_902150065.1 of Myripristis murdjan. NCBI lineage: Eukaryota > Metazoa > Chordata > Actinopteri > Holocentriformes > Holocentridae > Myripristis > Myripristis murdjan. The sequence continues at coordinate 12,918,814 of NC_043995.1, read as the reverse complement.
CTCCTGTCGGGCCGCCATGGCCAGGCGAGGCAAGGCCGCCTCGTAATTTCAGACCCCTAATTTGTGAAAAAATGTGTGGAATGACATCAGCAGCTATCCAAACAAGACATGGGAAGGGGGGTTGTCCTGGGGATTCTCGCTGGCCGACAGTGGCTGATTGAGTCGGGGTGTGGTGATGAGCGTTGGTCTATCTGTGCTGCAGTCTGGCCAGCTCAGACAGATGGACGGAGGGGGGTCAGGGTAGTGGATGGATGGGGGGATACATGCCTCTCACTCCTTCGCCCCAGTAAATTCTGCCCAGCTCTGGATAACCAGTGGCCCAGCATGTGGGAAATTCCAGGGGGATGAGGCGTGGAGGGAGTGTTACAGCTCTGATAGCATTATCTGGGAGCAAACAGGAAAGGCTGCTGGGTCATGATGTATAGAGCCGGGACAGGCGGGACTGTGGCCTGGAGCAGACGTGCCACTGTGTTACGTATAGATGTGTCTGCATTTTCTGACTATCACACCATTCATTCACACAAATAGACTCTCCCTCTTTCTCCCTATGTCTGTCTGTCTGTCTCTCTCTCTCTCTCACACACACACACACGCACACACACACACACACACACACACTGAGGGCTTCAAATCATTAATAACACATGGCCTGTGAAGCTTATCTGTTGAGTTCAGCCTTGGATCAGTGTGTGTGGATCTGTGGAGAGGACATCATCAAGCTAATAAGGTTTGAAGGTGCCCTTCCTTTCTAGGCATTAACAGGTAACACACAGCCAACTTTGTTCTATTTTTGCCTATTAATACTTAGCCTATTAATACAAGCCCAGCTGTATTCATTTATAAGCCAAAGGTCACGCACACTAAAATATGATAAACATACTTGGTGTGTTTGAAATGTACTAAGCACATTTATAGTCATCTTTTAATGTGTGCAACCTCTGGCTTATATATGTATTTGCTCTATTTTTGGTGGTCTTGAGCGCAGTGTACTTTTTCTATTTTTTCCAGCTGTATTCTTTAAAAATAGGATGATTTCATCAAAGTTTAATCATGTTATTTATCAGAATGTACTCAAAAGAAAAGAAAACGGTCACCATACAAGGAAAATGTTAAAAAGAAGAAGAAAAAACAATTTACAAAAAACAATTAATGTTGGCCTGCCAGCACCATTTTATTTAAATGAAGCGAGGTCTGTTTTGGCTTTACAGATGCACAAATTTTAAGGGAACTGGCAGCTTGGACTGTTTCTGAACACAACCGAGAATCTGTGCATATGTATGCCATCGTTCACCAAACTCCACTTCTTTTATTTCCATCCATGTGTGGTGCTCTGACTATCTCTCAACATTGGTCCACATGAACTCCCTGAGAGGTCACCAGGAGAGCTATGCTTTTGGCATTCCCAACAGTGAGGGAGAAGTAGAAGAAAGAGGGAATGGGGGAGGGAGAAATGAGTGAAGGGAGAGAAAAGGAGTGGAGAAAGATAGGAGAGTGAGAGAGAATGACGGAGCAGCAACAAGAGAGAAAGAGTGATAACAAGTGGGAGAGGACTGTTGATGGCCGCAGGTCAAATGCCTGAAAACAGCAGTCAATAAAGTGGAGGCCCACCTTTAAACTGTGATAAGAAATTGATCCGCTAAGTGGTTCACTATATATCACACTACCAACTTAGCTTAAACTGCTACAGTATGTTTCGACCATTGATGGGCAATTGTTTTCATTTCCAACAACATGATGAATGTTCTAGCTCTGTTTATGGGATCTTGTATCATTCTGGATACAGGGAGTTTTGATGATGATGTCAAAGATGTTAATAGAAATTCCATGCCAGATTCTATAAAAAAAAAAAATAAGCATTTGACTAGAGTGACTACGTTAATGACGTGAACTCTGTGGAGAGAAAAATGACAGGTTGCAACTGAATTTAAAAATCCAAAGCAATTAAAACGACCATCCATGTTTAAGTGAGATTTACAGCGTTTCTCATCCAGGCTGAGCTCCAGGGCACAAAATGCTGCCATTAAGCTGTGAAATGCACCTTTAATAAAACAAAGCTCGAGTTCCACACATAACTACAGAAGGGAACAGGGGCACAACTGTTTGGCTTTGATTTCAAAACCCTCTCAGAGCCCTCTAATCACTGACTTACATCAAAACATTCAGGAGTCCAGCTTAATTAGCTAAAATCAGCGGGGCCTAAACTCCTTTTCTCCGCTGCACACGCTGGAATTCACGTTCCAGACAGGGGCAAAGAACTTGATCATCAACACATCATACAAACTGTCGAAGCAAATCAGCTTCCCTGCTTTGTTTTCACTTGGATTTGTTCCATTACTTTAGGTTCAACAACAACACCGCTATGAATTTATTAAGCTTAATCATCCTCATCAGCAAATAGCTGGATTGTGTTGGCCATTCCCACACTATAAACAAAAGCATTATAGCGGGGGAAACAGCACCGCACTTATCACTAACCGTGACTTACACAAACCCCATGGTTGGTGCCTTCAAGTGTGCCAAATTTATGTTTGATTTCATTAAAAAAAAAATCTCCTCCAACAAAGGCCAAATTCAACATTGACTATATTTTCAGCTCCCGGCTCTGGGCAGGGTGAGCTGTGGAGTGTGTCGGCCCTTAACTTGAAACCTCAGACTTAATTCAGATTGAGAAGGAGGACCCCTTGGGGGGAAATGGATATCTCAATGTGGTATCAGTTATTATTATGTGGCCAAATCCATCACAAGTTGACAGATGTTTGTTGCTCAGTTAGCCGTTGTTATGTAGGATGTGTTGGGTTGTTACAGAGCACAGAGGGTCTCGGAGGTATGTCAGCTCAACACATTATCAATAAATGTGATTGATGGTGCAGTCAACAGGCCCTAAAGTGAATGAATTTATTACTGTCATCTCACTCAACTGCTCACCCCTCACCCGAACCACCCACACACACAGCCAGCCCCCACACACATGCCCAAGCACACCCTCCCACACACGCACCACGACAGACAAATTATACCTCTCTCACTCACACTCATCCACACAACATAATACAGGCACTACAACTCAATTACAACTCTCCCTGTCGAACACAGACACACACACACACGCACACACACACACACACACACACACACACACACCTGTAAAAGCTGTGTGGCACAATCCTTTTCACCAGACACTTCTTTCTTTTCCTTCATCTTCTTCACAGAGTCACCAAATTTGTCAGCCTGCAGCTTCAGCTTCCGGAGGCTTGACCTATTGGTTCGTGGGAATCCTGAAAACAGGCTGCCAAAAAGAAAAATAGAAAAGACAGGGAAGGTATGAGACAGACACACGCACACAAACACATACACACCCACACACACACACACACACACACACACACACGCACAATGGTAAAAGACCTAGAGAGAGAGAAGACAGAAAAAAAAAACTGCAAAATATGAACCCTTGGTGCCTCAGGTCCCAGGCAAATAAACACTTCCCCACTCTATCCCTCCGTCTCTATCGTACTGTAAATCTGGTGAACAAATTTAAAGAGGTGTGTGTATGTGTGCGTGCGTGTGTGTGTTTGTGTATGTGTGTGTGCAGTGCTGTCTACATTTCTACCGTGACTGAGATCCAGGAAACGGCTCCATCTGCTACCAATGTAACCACTTCCATTAAATTTCCTCCCACAAAAGGGCATCACAGAGAGCCCATCACTTCTGAGTCTTTATCTTTGGGCTGCTTAAAGCTCCTCTGGAGGCGGGCCCCCTCCACCTCGCTGCACTAGCCAGCACGTACCCTCCATCCATCAGATAAAAACCTATTTATTCTGCTCAACAACACTGCGGCTACAGGCAGCAGTCTCAGCAGAGCACTATGTCAGAGAACACACTTGTTGGCAAGCACTGCACTCAAGTGCACACACACACACACACACACACACACACACACACACACGTGTGCACACAGACACACACCCACAAAGTTCAGAAGCTTTGCCTACAAGAAAAACATTACAGCTAAGACCCGGGAGCCACCAAACAGATAAGGTTCTTTGCCACTTGTAATGCTGAAAACTCAACCTTTTATTGGTATGTAGGGCATTTGTCACACACTTTAGGGAGACTTTGTGGATGTTGTTACATACACTACAAGAACTTGAGCAGCATGTGTAGATTCAAGTTCACTCTTTTCAAAAAATTGATTTTTATCTCTAGGAGCTGAGACCGATCCCAGCCCACAAAGTCCTGGATTGGTTTCATTGGGCTGAAGGGAACGACAGGGCGAGCACTGACAAATAAACATCACTCAGCATCGCAAACCTAGACTGGAAGGCCAAGACAGGCCCTTCCCTGCCCCCGTGACATTTATTTACCTCCCCTCTGGAAAGAATAACAGACCGAGGGTGAGGTCCAGTCGGTGTAGGTGGATTTAGGAGGAGCGCTGACCAGCGTGATGACTGTGAAGCCCCAACAACACCTCCACACATCTGTGGACTGTTAGAATAGACAGAAACTAGAGGGGACAGACAGAGGACTGTGCGTCTTTTTTCCCTGGACTTTCTGTTGGTGGTACACTTTTCTTTGTCCTGTCAGCCATGGAGAACATCACTACTCAAGCTAGCTACCAAGCTCTTCTTCAACCGATTCTAAACAAACCATTAGAAACGTAAAACATCACTTCTTGTTACACTAAAGGATTACCACCTATAGAGACACTACAAAAAGAAATCTCCACCTTAAGTCATTCAAGTGTCACATTCAGCCATAATCTTGTTTAATAATTTCATTATATCTCTTAAAATGAGTGAAATGTTCTGCCAGTGGGATGAGAGACTCCAACTTGTTTCCATTGCTAATCAGCTTGTTTCCTGTTTTTTCTTTAAGCGTCATTTTTATAATATTTATACTTGTTCACAGAAAAAAAAAATCCCACGTGAACCTGCAATGGCTATAAGTGGAATCATCTCATCCCACTGGCAGATTTTATGACCAAATATGAGGCAAAAGGTCTTGTTAAGATCAAGATTTTTTGCAGAGAACCAGACACCGAAGAACACATGAAAAAGCTTTTAAGGAACTGAACATAAGTGGAATTACTATTCTTTTACATGAACTGACAATAGTAAGTGGAAAAATGCATTCATATGAAAATGTTACAGATTGTTACTTTAATTTACCACAAAAATAAGCTGTATGAATTTGAACTTGAACTCTATGACTGCTGCCTCCCGGCTCCCTTTGGCCCAGTAGTAGCCTCTCACCCAGCTCAGACACCTCTGAAGAATGTCACCCATGTGGGAGGGTGGCGAGGGCGGCGGAGCTGGTCCCACATGGATGGATGAGTGTCAGAGCCTGAAATAGCAGAGGCATTTAAACAAGTTAACTAATCAACGCTCATTATAGACGATGTCTAGCCAGAACACAAACAGAGGCTCAGCGAAGGCTCAGGGTGAACTGACACTCTGCGACAACTGAACAACCAAGGTTGTTAGCTGAGCTGGCACGAGCACAGCTCAGGCTTCATCCTGTAAAAAGTTAAATGCTAGCTGCTATTAAAAAGATTTGCATGACACTGACTGATTTAAGCTCCATGCCCCATGTTATAAAAAGTAAAGTCATCTTCTTGAAATGTAATAGTGACATAAAAATACTGAACTGAAAAGGCATCAGATTTTTAAGTAAATCCATTATGATCCATAACCTAACCTAAATTAAATAGGTTAGGTTAAATAATAATAATTTAAATAAATTAAATTCCTGCACGACCTTATAATGTGTTTGTTGTAGGCTAATCAACAGTCAGGTTATGGTAATGTTGGTATGAAGGTATGATGTAACATTCCTATACTGTTCCTATCGGGACTAATGCTTTTGCTTTTAATATTTCTTTTGCATCCAGTGTTTTTCCACACATGAAAGCATTTCAAACATGAAAGCATCACTTTTGTTTTTCCTGATAACTAATGTAATTTTGTTGCATATAATAACAACAATACACTTAAAGTAAAATATTGATGGTAAAGATGGACCATTGCTTTCATAGTCCTGCTGCCACCAAAACCAAACTGCCTGGAAAAAGGGGAATAGACTATATAACAAAATACTGAAATGCTTGGAAATCTTAAATTAAATAAATAAATAAATAAAAAATACAGCACCAAGGTAAAACTAAAGAATACATTAGTGAATGCAGTTTCCTTTTTTTCAAAGACAACGATTCAAGTTATTTTTTAAGATGACTATAACTAAAAAAGAGTTGGTGAGAATATCAGTCACATAATACATGCACAATACCAAGGATAGTGTACAGGTCAACTTAATACGTCATTAAAGGGATCATACACACCGTGTCCATGGCTCAGAGACAAGTGACTCTCTGTGCAGCAAATACGAAAACAGTTTTTTTTTTTCTTGATTGATGGACAGTGAGTAAGCTCTGCTCGCAATACCCTTTGAGCCCCACAGCTTTCTCCTTCTTATCTCCACAGATAATAAGATATTTCCAAACAAGGCTGGTAGCCAGTTATCTGGATCCTGAGATGAAAAAAAACACGAGTAGTGCCTTCATCATGCAGCACTCTGCGGCTTCCAGAAGATGGAGAACAGTGCCAATAAACAGTTTACCTTTGCACTGGGCAGTCAAAGTGTTGGTGATGGTACAGGCAGAGATGAGAGAAGGATAGCGAGGAGATAGGAGCGATAGCACTTGTTTATGGATGTCATTTCTGTCCTTTTGGCAGTCCACATTTACATAGACTCGTACGGTGCAAAACACTTTATGATACCCATTTTGAAAGCGGAGTAGTAAACAGAAAACAATTTAGAATAAAGGTTGGTTTCGGGGGCAAATGAAAAACGGGTGTGAAAGTGCATTGTAGTAGGAAATGCACTCCTTTAGAACTACTGTCAGATGTTGCTAAGGATAAGAGAGCGACTGTTTATCATCACAACAGTCAGCTCTTATCACGCCACAGTTGATATTATACAGCTTTAATCTACATCTCAGAGTAGTTAAGCAGATGCACTTTATATTCTACCCACTCCCCGTCCACCACTCTGACTCTGTGCCAGCCAGCAGGCCTCATTGCTCTAATGGGCCTGTTAGCTGCTCTGTCATCAGCATCGGACCATCGGCCACAGAGGACACTTTGTCCATGATGCTGACGTGCCGCACTCCACACATGACAGCCGTGTTGATGTGGAGGCCAGATAGCAGCCTTATCACTATCTTATCACAGGCATCTGCACTAAGAGAGGTTCTGCTGTGCTGCACTGATAATTGCTCTTTTTTTATGCCCCCAACTGGCGCTCGCTCTTTGAAAGGTTATAATGACAGCCATCACACCATAAGCTGAGGAGCTGAACGTCCAATCATGTGTGTGAAAATGCATGTTTCCATCTCACACACTAGCATACACACACACAGTGTCTGGCGAGAGTGGACAGCAATATGTATATAGGGACAAGAAGAGTAAACAGACAGCAGACAGCATATGTAAACTATTGGCTCCAGTCTGGAGAGAAAAAGCTTTGGATGTTGTAAAGTCCACCAGCTTTATGTTATACATATAGAGCAGCTACAGAAACATAAACATTATATGTCTATTGACACAATACAAGAATTGGAAGATTAGATGGGTGGCTTTAGTGTTTAGCACGTCCCAACATAACAACAGCACTAGCCTAATATATTTTCAGAAGGTTAGATTGAAGAAACTATCATCAACTGGAATTCTACACATTATATTTTGTGCATGCAATCCAAATGAAATGTCCTTCTAAATATTTCTATTAAATCTACATCTCCTCCTTTGTTATTAGTATAGATTTAATACTTGAAATCAATAAGGGATAATGGCTTTTGCATTAATTCATGTCATCAGTGTTCTTTCAAAATGTGTCCCTAATATTTTGCACATGCAGTGTAGACAGGGTGCTGCAGAGAGAGAGAAAAAAAAAAGTAATGATCCAATAATCTTGGAAGGATACTACACAAATATCACGAAAAAACTACGTACTGTACATAACGTCATGCAGGACATTTACTGTAGAACATTTTGAAATACCATGAGGTACAATCCAGTCTCTATAAAATCATTACTGAGTACCCCAGGCACACTATAAATCGTTACACCATTATTATTGTGTTGTCATTAGGGCCAAGTTGTAGGCACTGATAAAGCAACAGACTGAAGTGAAATAGATAAGGGCTCTATTTTAAAGATACAGACTATGCATGAGTCTTGGTAACAGGAAGCCAGTGAGTGAAAAAGAAGGTCAAAGTAAGAAATCAATAGACAGTAGCTCTGATAACGGCTGACTGGCTCATGTTTATTTGTTCTCTCTCTGTTCACCATTAGAGGGCACCACTGCTGTTGCTCTCACACAACATGTCAACAACAAAGACTGACAGGCAGCAGACAGAAGCAAAGGACATGGTACAAAGTCTGTGTGACCATGAGGGCTGCTGTCAACTCAGGAAGGGCATTTTCCTTGAAATTTTAATGAAGGAAAATCTATTAGCATGAGAATGTTGTCATATGTAACTGAGAATAAATCAAATCAATGCACTTTCTACTGACCTCAACTCTTCTGTGTACATCCACGTGCCAACTCTCTGGGCAGATCAAGCTGCACAGCTGATAAGAGTGACAACACCGACACCCATATATTGCCTCATATTGCTTCTGAACTTGCAGATACATGCAATTATTATCTGGATGAACTCTGGATAAGGATAACTAAAGATGGTATGTGATAACATTGTAAGCAGTGGTCATGCAATGGTGATTAGAAACTTTGAGTTTATTTGACGGTGCTGTATACATTTAGAATCCACAGGAATGGCAAAATGGAGTCCAAATGTGGAAGTATTATTGTATTTATTCACTGTTTATCAGCCACGTAGAGAGAGTTAGGCTGAAAAAGAGCTTTGTGTCAGTGCAGCGCCACTATCTTTCTCCTGTCCATCTGCTGTACTGTGCTTCCAAACTGTTTGTGCAGCCACAGAAACTCCAGGGTTGCTTGAGGTTAATAAAACTTTTTTGGGATGGATTTCACATATTGTAACAATTTTGACTGCAAGGCCCAGATGGCGTTCTATTTTATTAAACAAGATTAATTTTCCACTCATGAGCTGACTGGTGAGGAGGCCATTCTTGATCCAACTATGACAGGTTGTAGTGTGTTCAGCTGGATTAGCCCTGGCATCTCATCATGCCGATTTATGCATTACATAAAGAGACACTGACACCGTTTCACACAGACTAATGCCTGTATGTAAAACAGACAATGCAGAAATATTCAGAATACAGCCAGCTGTATGTCTAAAACCATAACAGGATTCCCTGTTTCTTCAAACGTCAAATTACATGAAGGTCAGCTTGTGTACTGATGTTTACATTCATGGTAAATAATTTACACAAAGGGTATAAAAGGTAACGCAGCAGAGATGAGTTATGCAGCATGCCTTTGCTTTGAATTCTCTTTCATATATTGGTGGTCTGCTTGTATATACACTGTGCAAATCATCTTCCATATGACTCACAAAATCCCTGGCAGTAAAGAATAAAGTGAAATGCGTGTGAGGGAGATGCTGGTTTACGGGGTAAGACCCCTGAACTGGCAAGAAGAGTGCTGACAGCTCTTCCTCCTGACCTCCAACAACAACAAAAACCCTGAGTTCTTGACCCTGAAAATGTTGTAACTCAGGGTTGAAACCCAGTGTCACCAGCCCTGGGTGTGATCTCCCTCCCTTGGAAGAAAACAAAAAATCCTTGAGCAAGGAAATAAGAAAATTCCCAACATTTTAAGATAACGGGCAGCATTGAGGCGCTAAGCCAAGAGATCCCTATCTCTTTCTCTCTCTGTCTCTCTCTCTCTCTCATTCCCTCTCCTTGCGATGGTGTCCTGCTCTTCTGAGTCTAACCCTCCTATCAATAGAGTTCTAGGATGAGCTCCAAATAAAACAATCTTCCCCCTGCCTGGAACGCATCTTACACTTTATTGTGAGCAAAGGTCTGCAGCAGCTGGCACTGAGAGGTCCGAGGCTGAAATAATCTTATCTGCCATCAGCTATAAATATTTGACAGAGAAGGGAGAGAGACATGGAGAGGGGAAGAGGCGAAGAGGAGAGCAGGCAGAGACAGAGAGGAGGGGTAGGTGTGAGGGACCTTCAGAAAGCCCAATGACAACTGCGCCTTGGAGATTTCGAGCAATCTAAAAGGATTTGCTGGTCTCGTCAAGGCAGGAACGGATTAAGGAGTGCTTTATAGGCGTGTTTTTTGGCTCTTGGCTGGCCGGTCCAAACTCTTTGCCCCTCGCAGCACCATAGCACGGGCTGTACTTCCTTTATGCTCTGTGTGCCTCATCACCATCCCAGCCTCATTTCTCTGTATGGAAACACAGGTGGTACTACAAATAAACACTGTAAAACAGTCTGGACAGCTTTTATATTTATACAGCACTCCCATAACACTCCTAATCAAAGGAAACAACCCCCAAAACAAATTTCAGGTGGTCTGTGCATGGGGGATTCATTCTATTCTTACATCCAACTACGTCAGTTTTTTAATTCATTCCATATTACCTACTGACTTGTGCTGTTTCTCTCTCCAGCCCTTGGTCCAAACCCTCACACAAAAGGAGAAGATTATAGGAAGAGTGGAAAAACAAAACTAATTACTCTAGGTATTTCAACCAGCCAATGCTGCTTAAAATGTAATTACATGGGTTTAGAGCTCTGGCCCTGGCTGGGATGGCTACAAATCTCATATTGGCAGACATGTTCTTGGTGTAAAAACTGGCTGTCCCTGAAGATGACAGCAGGAGAGAGACCTGGTCTGAGAGATTAGTATTAAATAATCATAGTCATCAACTTACAAGAAAATCATAAACTTGAAAAAGAAGCACATGGCCCCCTGAACTCGATCAAGAAGTTCATGCTCCCATTTCAAAGAAAAACACTAAGATATCGCTTGTGGTTTTAAATCATCATCTTTATTGATACTGTATATATTGCCTATAAAGATTTTTACAAGTTTTAGCAACGCTGCCAATAAACGAGCCTGTAATTACCCTTAAAACAAGCAAATGCTCCCTTTAAACCCCAATAGATTGTTTTTCTCATCTTTTAAAAGTTTTTTAAAACACCACAACACAGGTAGCGACATTTTACAAGGACATCTTGTCGTTTAATCACCAATTAACTACTGTAAATTGTTATCTTTGGGTGGATGCACCTTTGAACGCTATCACGGCTGAGGAGATGCACACAAAGGGTAGTAAAGCCATAAAATTAGGGTAGCTATTTGACAAAAGGCAG